>NC_080716.1:27894900-27934900 GCF_019097595.1 Hemibagrus wyckioides | reverse complement strand
AAATATCCACAAATAATCATTTTCCTCATCCAAACCTTTCCTAAAATCTTCATATAAGCCTGTCAAGTTTAATACTCAGCTCAATGGTGAAGCAATACGTGTGTGTGTGTGTGTGTGTGTGTGTGAGAGAGCAGGAATCAAGCAGACAAAGTCGACTCACGTGATGGTGTCGATCATATCGAGCCCCATCTCCACGCAGCAGTGGGCGTGGTCAGTTTTGGGCTGCGTCAGTCCTGACACGCAGTAGTAACAGTCACCCAGGATCTTAATGCGCCGGCAGTGGTTCTCCTGTCCATCACAGACGGGGCCAGAGAAAAGCATTAATGGTCTTTGTGCTTCACTTTTAACAAACTTTAACTGATCACAAAGTCCTGAAATTAGACTTTTTTTTAAAAAAAGAAGACACTTCTGATTAAAAATGTTTGCACTTTAAATGTTTCATGTATAAATTATGACAAAATAAAGAGGAAAAAAACTCTTCAGTGCTGTGGAAGGTATTTATCTGGCTCCAAATTTATTTATTTATTAATGTAGCCTCTCAGCAAATAGTGTATTTATTTATTTATTTATTTATTTATTTATTTATTTATCTATCTATCTATCTTCTCAGCAAATAGTGTATTTATTTATTTATTTATTTATTTACAATATAAATTCTTCAAACATAAATATTTCTTCATCCATTTGTTAGTTTGGGTATTTATTTATTTAATCATTTTTTGTTTTATTCATATTTGTTTTTTTTTGTCTATTTATTTGCCTTTGTTTGTTTGTTTATAATTATAACATGCTTCAGACAAATATTTCTTTGTTTGTTTTTTTTCTGTCTATTTATTTGTTTTGCATTTGTCTGTTTGTTTATATTTATTTATAATACATACTTCAAACACAAATATTTCTTAATTTTTCCTGTCTATTTATTTGTTTTGTATTTGTTTGTTTGTTTATATCTTCTCATGACACAATTTGTTAACTTGTAACAAATTTTTGTTTGTCTGCTTGCTTGTTTATTTATTTTTGCTCTTCTATTTATTTGTTTTGTATTAGTTTGTTTGTTTATATTTATTTATAATACATGCTTCAAACATTGTTTGTTTGTTTCTGCTTCTTTGTATTGTGTGTTTTATATTTTTTTTGGAAATTTACCCTTCAAACAAAACTTCCTGCACAGACGA
The DNA here is from genome assembly GCF_019097595.1 of Hemibagrus wyckioides. Lineage (NCBI taxonomy): Eukaryota > Metazoa > Chordata > Actinopteri > Siluriformes > Bagridae > Hemibagrus > Hemibagrus wyckioides. The sequence continues at coordinate 27,933,725 of NC_080716.1, read as the reverse complement.
TACTGTAAACTGTTTTCAGTTAAGTGTCTAAAGCTGACCAGATTCTGAAGCTTGTGGTCAGAGAAGTAAAACCCTCAGTAGCCCATGAGCTAAGTGAGGCTAGTAAGCGTCCTCACTTCCTGTGTTTCTTCCTGTCAGACGTAAAGCCAGGTGAGAAATTAAAGGAAAAACAGGAAGCTCTGGTTAGATGTTACGTTTTTTTTTTTCCTAACAAATCTCCTTCGATGATGTAACTGTTCTATGCAGAGAGGCGGAGTCTCTTCTAGGCTGACTCCGCCCTCTTCCCCTCTCACAGGGAGTCGTATTACCTGAAACACCATGATACATGAAGTGTTTTATTCCTTACTCATACATCATACTTGATATATTATTTGACTCGTTTTTCGAACAACTCCTGTTGAAATGTGTTTCTCCGAATGTGTGTAACGACTCATCACAAACACACACACACACACACACACACGGTGGTTTTGGGGGTTTTAATAGAGTGAGGCTTTAAAACCGTAAATCTAAACACGCCTCTGCACTAACGTTATTGACTGCTACACATCTCTCCAGGTTACAAGCTATTGAAGGGCAGCGTCAATGACAAAACACACACACACTCACACACACACACACACACAGAGGGGCTAAACTGGGTTAGTTAATGGCCTCATTCAATTTCCAGTGCTACTGTGTGTGTGTGTGTGTGTGTGCATGAGTGTGAGCGTTCATGGGCTTAGAGTGTCAAGAGCTCACAATCTCATCAACATGCTCGCTGTTGTCCCACACACAGGCCTTCTTTGCGGATTCACACAACAGTGTGTGTGTGTGTGTTTGTGTGTGTTAGAGGTGGGCAAGTTGAACTTTCCATGAAATTGAATTAGCGTCATAGATGCAATCAAACATGAGATTTTTTTTCATGCCTCCAATCAGATGCTCTCTGTACATTTGCTGCATATTTTACACCACGTTAGAAACACGTGAAGGTCGACTTCCTGTCCTGAAATCAGACGTCTGAACCAAACACGTGAAAATTCGTAAGGATTTAGTGATTCTTCTTTCAAACCCTCCCAAGTTCCAAACCCTCAAAGACTCATCACAGGCTGCTGGTGTGTGTGTGCGTGTGTGTGCGTGTGTGTGTGTGTGAGAGAGAGAGAGAGAGAGAGAGAGAGAGACATGGTGAGCATTTGGAGGAACATTACTGAGTGTGTGTGATTTGCCCAGAAATTTATGGAAGTAAAGAAAAAAAAAAAAATATATATATATATATATATATATATTTAAATGAGTTAAATTAAATAAAATTGAGTAAATGAGTAAAATTATTTTTTATTTTCACACATTCAAAATCGAAAAATTCGGTCATTCAGTTAAAATTAGTTCACAAAATTTTTGATATGAATGTCGGTTAATTTTTTAAAATTTAGCAAAAAACCCCCATTTTTTAACATAAAAAAAAGATTTTTATTCTGCAAATTTCTGAACATAAAATGGCGTAAAAAAATGAAGTAAAATATTTGAATGCTGTGAATGCTTTGATGTTTTAATTCCTTTTTTATCAAGAATTCATGCTATCAAGATACTGCTTTTTCATTTCTACACACTTTTATTTTGATCTGAAAGTACGGTCTTCTCCATTGGTGTGAAATAAATCAGAAAAAGGAACCAATCCGAGTCGGAGTTTGTTTAAGTCCTCCAGAACCTCTTCAGACTCTGGCTGGTGTTTCAGATCCTCGGCTCCTTGACATTCAGGAGGAAGTGTGATGTATCTGGAAGGTTATTGGCTGACGTGGAGCTTCACTTCCTGTCTCCAAGCTGCTTTCAGACTGAACTGGCAGCTGGACAGAGAGCTAGACGCTGGAGGCTGGTCAAAGCGCTGAGGACTTCCTGATTTCTGAAGATGTTTCTGAAGGATCTCTAGCATTCTCCGGATCCAGATGGTGGTTCTGCTTGTCACTGGTCAGCGGAACCGCTGAACAAACCAGCTGTGTGTCCACTCTGCTATTCTGAGGAGTTTTGTCTGATTATCTGATTCAGTGCACACATGATATCCCATAATTCTCTGCAGCAGCTGAGGGATAAACACTGCTGTAACTTCTTTAGTAAATAATCGAGAAGATATTCTGTGTATCACACACTGAGGATGAGATCGGATCTGTAACATGATGAAGAGTTGTGGGATTTATTTCTCTTTTTCCTGATGAAAGATACATGATTCGTGGTGTGTGCGTGTGTGTGTGTGTGTCTAAGTGACATGGTGAGCTCTGATGTATACTGAATTTAGTGTGCAACAAATGTGTGTGTGTGTGTATTTGTGTGTGCTGCAATGTATTAAGAATTAAGTGTGTAACTAATGTGTGTGTGTGTGTGTGTGACATGGTGAGCATTGGGAGAAACTATACTAAGAAACATCAGTGTGTGTGTGTGTGTAGCATGTGTAAGTGTGTAACTAATGTGTGTGTGTGTGCTCTGATGTATACTGAATTTAGTGTGCAACTAAATTCTAAGTAGTGTCTAAGTAGTAAGAACACAGCACAGTGAAATTCTTTTCTTCACATATCCCATCCTTGGAGGTTGGGGTCAGAGCGCAGGGCCGGCCATGATACAGCGCCCCTGGAGCAGGGAGGGTTGGGGGCCTTGCTCAAGGGCCCAACAGCAGCAGCTTGGTGGTGCTGGGGCTTGTACCCCCGATCTTCCGGTCAACAACCCAGAGCCTTAACTACTTGAGCTACCACTGCCCCCTGTGTGGTGTGTGTGTGTGTGTGTGTGTGTGTGTGTGTGTGAGAGAGAGAAAAACATTACCAGGAAACATTAGTGTGTGTGATTTGTACAGAAATAAACGAAAATCAAAATCCACGTGATCCATTTCCGCTGTAAAAATCACAAGTGGATCAGATTTCAGAGTAATAACTGAACTAACACCCAGCAGTGCAGCAGAAACACAGCGCTAATCATCACCGACAGTCTGAGCAGAAAACATCATCACAATCTCCCTGCTTTAACCTCAACACCTGTGAGTGGACTCGGGTGTGTTAGAGCGTGGAAACCGCTCCAGTGTTCCAGATGTGCTTCACTGCTGGAACTGACCTGGTCAAGTGTGTCAACTGTTTAGTCACACTCCACTACGACTGGAAGATTTCACGCCTTTCGTTTCGTAACGTCCGGTTCATGACACCAACATTCACATGTATTAAAGATTTGAAACCTACGCTGTCATAAAAATAGGTATAGCACAAGGCACAAGGTGTAAAAACTCTCACTTACAGCACCATCAAGGCAGTGACAACATGTATTTGAAGCTGATTTTGTGTCATTTAGCGTTAAATTGGAGTTGACAGAATTGATAAAAGCTACATTATAAGCTACGCTAATAATAACAATAAGACATTTCCATAGTGTAAGATACTCTGGACACTAAACCATGGCAGTAATCAACTTTTCTAACATTAACAAAACAACAAAAATCAACAAAGAAATTATTTTTATATAGGTTTCTCTCTTACTATACCAATGATCAGGTTGTGTAAGGAGAGAGTTAAACAAAATGTCATGCATGAATGTATTTACGAGCCAAACTCAAGCACAAAGGTTGTAATTACGAGTGGGAGTTTGGAACTCTGAGCTCAGAGTTTCCTGGGATTGGGGGCGTGTCAGTCAGAAAACATGTACTGCAGTACATGTACTGTACTGCAGCCGAAGGTAAATCTGATGAATCTGAACGTTTTCTTGTCTGAGAATTCAGTTACGTGTTCGGTTCATGAGGCAAGATACAGAGACGAGCCGCCTGATATCGATCGTGATGACATGATTATGATGGAACATGGACACATTGATTACAAAAAGTAAAACACACCTGAAGTAGAGTCCAAAAACCTCACTGTATTCTCGGCCTTTAATTAAGAGAACGTTCACCTCTGTCACACTCCGAACTCGACGTCGTAATTACGACTTACTGACTCGTAATTACGACTTCCCGGCAGAACACAGAGACAGATCAGTGGAGTGAAGAGGCAGTGAGTTAACGTCGATGATTGTAATTAAACTAAAGACTCATAATTCTAGCAACTTCTTCAATAATTCTTTAACGTTAACTTCTCAGGCAGGTTATTTTTTTTTCCAGATCAGGTACAAAATTTAAAGGTAAAATTTTGATGTAAAATGGTGGAAATTAATTTTAAGCTCTAGTTAAAAAAAATACCTCAACACATATACATAGAGAATTTATCTGTTTTTGCAGAAACCACGGATTTCAAGAGCAACTAAAGATCCACCAAGTGACTAGAAAGAGACTGTGAGAGGAAGTGTGTGTGTGTGTGTTAGTCCCAGATGTCCAAGCAGTCATTAATCTCAATTACCCCCTGCTGTGTGAGCCAGTCGTCCAGGAACAACACTCAAACGCATTACAGTGTGTGAGAGACAGAAGAGACACAAATGCAACAAAGGTATATCCATATCTCACACATCCAAGATTTTTCTTTTTACCTCATATATAGTTGATTTATATAAATCGATCTTTAAACTGAGACACCTTGTTAATGTGGTGGCGGAACTGTACATACACACCCGAGGAGTCGCTTTAGCACTGAACTTGTTATAAGCTAACGTCTGATGAAATATACGTGTGTGTAGAACCTTCGAAAAATGAGTGGTGCATTATTTTAAGGGGGGAAAAAATGCTGACTATTTGTAAAAAGTTGCTGGCCAAATCTAGCTAGGTACTTAGCTTAGTAGTGTTAGCCAGGCTACAAGCTAGGCTTTAAATTGTGCATTCATGGACACTATTACCCATAATTCCTGGCGTAAGGGAGGAGGTGTTTTGTGACTGAGAGCTTTGCGTGATTTTAGACGCATTTTAGAGAAAAATATCAAATCAAGAGAACAGTAAAATACGAGTAAATTATAGTATTAATGATATGAGGGAAGAAAAGTAAAGAAAAAGACTACCAAGTAACTGTACAGTTCTGCTACACTCCCAAAAGTAGGAAACACAAAAAAGAGGACATACTTTTAGTGCATAGTGTAAATGAGCAAACTGGGACACAGCAAGAGAGTTAAAATTTATGCAAAGACAAAAAGATACAAAGACACACACACACACATTTCAGCATTAAGTCTGAAGCAGTAATCTGCTTTAAGCTGCACCGCTGGGCTCTGCTTGCTGTCACCTGTGGATTTAAAAATGTTTCACCCTCAAAAAAAGGGATGCAAATAATTAAAAAAGGAGCAGCAATGAATATAATTCTCCCCCCAAGATTTGGTCATTTGCATCTAAATACATTTCATGCTGCCTTTAGAAACACTAATTCACTGAGGGAGTTTTGTCCAGGTTTAACTAAGTGCTTTTCATTTCTCAACCCCAAGCTGGAGACACTGAAATGACACTAAATGAGTTGAGAAATTTGTGCTAGTGTAAGCAGCGAGGCAGCAGGGCTTCTCTCAATCAGCAATCAACACTATGGACTGACACAGAGCTCTCCAAATGTAATTACTCTGTATAAACAGCTTCTCGCTCCACACACAAACAGACAGAATGACTAAATATGTAGCATTTAGTTCTCAGTTCCTGATTAATCAGAAAGTTGTTTTTCTATCAAAGCAGAGCAGCCAGAAATAATAGGCTTTTGAGCAATGTATTAGCTTTAATATGTGATCTTTTGTGTGATAATATCTTATATAGACATGGTTGGTGGGGAAGGAGGAGACAGTGGGGATGCTGGGAACAGTGGTGATGGTGGGGACAGTAGGGACTTTGGGGATGCTGGGAACAGTGGTGATGGTGGGGACAGTAGGGACTTTGGGGATGCTGGGAACAGTGGTGATGGTGGGGACAGTAGGGACTTTGGGGATGCTGGGAACAGTGGTGATGGTGGGGACAGTAGGGACTTTGGGGATGCTGGGAACAGTGGTGATGGTGGGGACAATAGGGACTTTGGGGATGCTGGGAACAGTGGTGATGGTGGGGACAGTTGGGACTTTGGGGATGCTGGGAACAGTGGTGATGGTGGGGACAGTAGGGACTTTGGGGATGCTGGGAACAGTGGTGATGGTGGGGACAATAGGGACTTTGGGGATGCTGGAAACAGTGGTGATGGTGGGGACAGTAGGGACTTTGGGGATGCTGGGAACAGTGGTGATGATAGGGACACTAGGGACTTTGGGGATGCTGGGAATAGTGGGGACATTGGAGATGATGGGTATTCTGGGAATGGTGGGAAGAGTGGGGATGGTGGGGACATTGCAGATAATGGGGATGCTGGGAATAGTGGGGACAGTAGGGACAAGCGAGATGGTGGGGATGGTGGGGACAGTAGGGACTTTGGGGATGCTGGGAGCAGTAGGGACAGTAGAGATGTTGGGGATGCTGTGGGGACAGTAGGGACAATGGAGATGGTAGGGATGGTGGGGATGGTGGAGACAGTAGGGACTTTTGGGATGCTGGAATAGTGGGGACAGTAGGGACAATGGAAATGGTGGGGACAGTAGGGACAGTATGGACTTTGGGGATGCTGGGAACATTGGGGATGGTGGCAACAGTAGGGACTTTGAGGATGCTGGGAACAGTGGGGGTATGCTGTAAGATTATGATGTTTATATGGCGTTTATGTAAGGCAATAGTTATTAAACACTTATGAAAGGAGTCTCCAGTGTCAGTACTTTGTACCAGTCAGAGGTAAAGTCACAGGAAGGTCTGAGAATGGACGAAGTCGTCCATTCTCAGTCGTCGTTTTGATGTTAACAAACAACAATATCTTTCTTTATAAACTTCTAAAGAAACTTAAAGATGGACTGTTTATAGCTGCTATGATGAAATGATTACAGGAACTTGTTATGTGGATATTTCATATCATTAAGTGTAACTCTGACCAGATAAATGTTAAACTTGTCTTTATTTAATGAATGAAAATAATAATAATTGACAAATTGTTGTGGTATATGGACATCAAATTGTAGTTGAGGACATCAGATTTCTTGTGTTTTGGTGGCTTTCCAAATGTTCCTTCACCACCTGCTTTAGATTTATGCCAGTATTAGCACTTGCACTAATGGAAGCTGAATGGCTAATCAGAAACAACAACACAAACCAAAATATATTGCGCCTGAAATTCCACTGATTGTCTTGCCAGAAGCGTAAAAAGCTCATATGCTGCACACACAGAAATGATTCTAATTGGTGGGTTGTGGATGCCAATCGCATCAAAAAGAAGGCAGCTTACTAGCTTGGTGGAGATGGGAAACGTCTGAGGGATTTGTTTGCCTCAGGAAGTGAAACAGTGTGGAAACAAACGACTGGAGAGTGACAGAAAAGACGTAATTACCTGAAGGATAAGGAATTAACTGGTCAGGCAAAGACAGCTCTAAAATTTTGAGGCAAAACGGATAAAATGTATAAAACCCTTATACTAACTAAATAACTAACCTCTCAGACATAAAGAAGCTGCCTCCATTAATCCACCCTCTCTCTGCCATCTTTTCCACATGAATTCTCAGGCTTTTTCTGTTTCTGTTCTGTTCATTAAGTAGTGAAATTTAGGAAATGCATGGTGAGATTTTTTTTTTAGCTTTCTCTAACGCTAAAGCCTCATTTGGGACCTGATGCAATAGCACCACAGCTGCTCTAGCATGAACTCAGATAGCATGATAAATGGATATATTCTGTGTATTTCATAATCTAAACAATAGAAAGTTAAAGAAAGTTCAGTAAAAAATGGTTGCCGTGCCTTAACTCTGGCCAATTATTAATCTTCGATGCTTCACTTTTTGTTTCGTTTCTTTCTGCTGTCTTTATTGCCTTACCAGAACCACCCTGACCAGATGTCTGGTCATTTTTACCACCTGTTTCTGTTATTGTTAGCCTCTTGTTTAATAAACTGGGTTATTACATTTACATCATTCGCAGGTACCCTTATACAGAGTTAATTATAAATGGGTCTAGGAATAGCATAAAGCTAGCCCTATTACAGAGGTGTTAATATGAAGGATAGTGCAGCAAATGAAATGTAAATGAAATCCAGACCACAGAGTCAGCCATTATACAGTGCCCCTGGAGAAGAGAGGGTTAAGGACCTTTATCAAGTGGCAGCTTGGCTGTTCTGGGGTTCGAGTCCCTAATCCTCTGATCAACAATCCAGAGCTTTAACTTATTTGAGTCAGCACTGCTCCAGGGAGATGCTAAGCTGAGTGTCATCAGCATAGCAGTGCTATGGAAGCCATGTAACAATGTATCCTCATATCCATAAAAATGTGAGGAGCTAAAATAAAAATAGAACAGAAGAGGATCTAGAACAGAGCCTTGTGGGACTCCAGTGGTGAGACTGCATGGAGCAGATGTAGATCTTTTCTGTCACTTTTATGACCAACACTCCAGTCAGAAAGCAATCCACGTCCACTCTGGGCCTGAGCTTAAAGACATGAAGATGAACAAGAGAGTCTCGTGACTCTGATTTATTACCCAATGGAGCTTAACGACCACAAGGGCAAATTTCTGTGGAGTTTGCCACCTTGGAGCCAGACTGATTAGCATCATTCTGGGTGAGAAACAGAGACAGCTAACTGAAAGTGAGGAGTTGAAAGTTGCCGATGTCTTGCTGTCTCGAAGGCAGTTAGTACTGGACCAGATGTTATAGAATCATTCACAATGTGAATGATCATGGGGAGGAGGTCTTTAGAGATACTTTGCTGCACTGTGGATGGAATCTGGTAATGACACAAGAGGCAAATTGGGTAATGACACAGGGGATGAGTGACATGGGTACACGAATTGGGTAATAACACAAAGACAAAAAAGCCAGTCACTCTGAAAAAAAAAGAAAAAAAAGGAAAAAGAAGAAGAAGAAAAATAAATAAATAAAATAAAATATATATATATATATATATATATATATATATATATATATATATGTAAATGACAATCAAAGATAAATATGAATAAGCAAGCAAGAAAGAAAGACAGGATCAGGGCAGAGACACATAGAAAAATAATGTGAGAGACATAATATAGAGATAGAGAGACATCACAAGAAAGACTCCGGAAATGAAGAAATTATAACAATAAGAATGACAATCAAAAATAGATAACAAATAAGCAAAAGCAAGAAATAAAGGACAGGGTCCAGGCAGTGACACAGAAAAAATAATGATGACAAAGAAAAACAAAGGGGAAAAAAAAGAGCAAGAAAAAGTGAGCCTGAGAAAGATGAGGGCTGAGAAAGAGAGAGTGTGTGAGAATGAGAGTGGGCTTTGCTTGGCAGAGATGAAGATGTGATTAGGAGGACCGCGTGTTCCTGGCACACTTTCTCAAGCCTGTCCTCATCAACCAGGTGGCCTGCATCTTGCCCACACACTTTCCCACCCTCTCACCAGCCATGTGTGACTGACTGGACACACAAGTTTGTCTAGAGAAATCCAGAGAGAAAACAAGACTAACTAGATAACTGGCTAACACTGTAACTCCCCATATAACTAATGCCATGAGCAGGTCCTGTGAAACCTTACGGCCTTCTGATCTACAAAGACGGTAGAATATATTTATGGTGTTACATAGAGTCCCTGGAGGACTACAGGTAAGGCTTTGGTGATCTCACCTTTCCTGACCGGGGAAACAATCACAGCCATTTGGCTTGCACAAGACAGAGCACTTCCAAAACTGGAGGAAGTGGTAGTTTAGTGGTTAAAAATTGTGGACTACTGATCAGAAAATTGTAAGTTCCAATCCCACCAAATTGCCACTGGTGAGCTCTTGAGCAAGGCCCTTAATAGTCACGTCACTTTGGAAAAGGGCATCTGCCAAATGGCATAGAGAACTTGGGGACAGTTATGACAGGAAGGGCATCTGGCAACACCAAACAAATAGGTGACCCTTAATAGGAGCAGCTGAAAGGAGATGACAAAGGTATTGATGGTGTCACAAGTAAAGTTTATATATTTAAGTTCAATCTGATTTGTAGAAAATGTTTCCCACAACCCTGCCTACAGAGTTCTACTTCTGAAATCCCCCGGTGGGACGGACAAAAAGAGTCATCAGCAAGGATTTCACGGTTACACAATACAGAGGAAACATGAAGGAAGCCTAGAAAAGCTGTACATCTAATCATATTCAAAATGTGTTCAGGTGCAGAGCTCTGGTCAGTTTCCGTTTTAGAAACTGGGGCTGACACATTTAAGAACTCATAGGAGAGTACTCAGCCCAGAATTACCACAGGTCAACTATATACAGTATGAGGTACTTTAAGACTTTAACTGGGCTAAAAATGGAGAGGCAGTCAGACCAAATGTACTTGTCTTTGACCGATTATATTCCTGCCTGACACTGTTTGTGTATTTTGACTGAACTTTTAGTAATTCCTTCACAATAGGGCTCGGTATTGCATTACACTGCATTTGAGGATCGAGTTGCAGTATCATCTGCATGAGTTATTTGTATCTATTCAATATTTCTATCAAATAATGTGGGTTTGGTGTTTGCTGTTTGCAGTTTTCCCTTGATTTATTACCTGATGAACAGGTATAGTGCAGGGTCAGTCACTTGAAGGTCAAAAGCAAGTCTGTGGTTGTTTTGGGGCCTTTCCAATCAGCCTTCCTGAGTAGTTTAAATCCAAAACAGACGGAAATCCAGACGTAGATTCCTAATTAACAAACCAGGAGTGAGGTTGGCAAAAACAACACAAGGGAGTATGTGGTAGCTTGGGGATGTGCAGGCTTAGTGGTTAAGGTGTTGCACTACTGATTAGATGGTTGTGTGTTCAAATCCCAGGTTCACCAAGTAACCTCTGCTGCAAAATGAGATAAAATGTAAGTCACTCTGGATAAAGGAATCTGCCAATGGGGAATCTAGAGGAAGCTTTTCTAACACAGAGGCCTTCCTCTTCTACGGCTTCTATGGATAGAGATGATATTATTATAATTATAAATGATTAGAATATATAGCCATATAGAGAAGGGACCCAGTGCTAAATGTGTTAAAAGGATACATTCACAATGAAATGTTCAGCATGAGCATACTGTGAATAGAACTCCTGGGATAACCACAGGACAGTTTATTATAATCACAGCGCAGTTGTTAGGAAGTGCAACTCTCTACCATATGTGGGTAATTTTATCCACCTCAGCAAGACATGTGAGTCATAGGCACAGCAGTTGTTGGAAAGTCCAAGTCTCTACGGTATCCAGGTGAGATTTTCTAGAGCAGCAAGAAGGTAAATCACAAGTGCAGACATCTTGGAGATAAAGAAGCAAAAACAGCAGAGGCCAGAGTAGATAAATCAGGGTCAATCAGGGTGATCCAGAGTGTAGGAGAAGACATATAATGTCACAGCAACTGACATCATCCTCAAGCAGCAGGAGTGTATATACAGCTTGACGGGAAGTGAGAACAGGTGGCTAGGTATGATCGGAGTGTACTAGGCATTAACAAGGGTGTATACTGTGATCAGAGTGTAAGCGGGGACTCCGGCAGGTCTAGCCATGACAGAATAATTAAAGGAGAGAGAGCCAGAAGGTAACATAGGCATGAGGGCTCCCTGAGACATCAGTGTCTTTCCACTCTACTATCAACAAACTTGAGTGATCATATGAAAGAGGACGAATTACAACATCAAAACTTCAAAGTTTACCATAAATTTCTATACCCATGAAACCCCAGATCTGCACCTTTTTCTAAGAAAAAAACTCTTGAACAAGCTGCTTGATTGAACAAACATGCTTCTAGCCTAGGAATGAAATATTTGCCTTAAACTAATTAAAAGACTGTTCCATAGCTAGGGGGTTTGAAGGAAAACACTCTGCCCCATGCTTTAGTCCTCATTATTCTTGATATTAATGAAGAACTCGCACCTTGTGATCGAAGCAGAAGTGAAAGATCATAATAATTCAATGGTTCCCTCAGGTACTGCAGTGCCTTACAGATCATTAACAGTATTCGATAATGAATGTGAAGATATATATACAACCAATGTAGCATGGTTAAAAAGGGGGTGGTGGTGGTGGTATGGTCAAACATTCTACTTCAAATAAGGACTCTGGCTGCTGCATCCTGTACTAACTGAAGCTTGTGTATGTGCCTCCTGGAACATCCAGGCAACAAGGCAATACCCAGATGTAATATTAGATAAGCAATATTTCTGAGCTCAACGTGAATATGGTATCTATAGTATTACCAGCTAGTAATGGTATCTATATGCGCTTCGAATGAGAGACTGTAGTAAATAAATAAACAAGCTAAGGTCTGCACATGATGGTCATCAAGAGCTTCTACTTACTTCTAGCTGCCTGTAGTCCATGTAGCAGTACATTTGTCTTGTCATAATTAAGTAGGAAGAAGCTACTTAGCATCCAGGTTGTAATGCTCTTTAAACATTTGGGCAGCATTATTAAGCTAGAGTCTGTCATCTGCTGGCTTTAATGCTTTGATGAAACATATAGCTCTGTGTCATCAGCATATATCCTATTTATAATAACTACTGCACCCCTGTACATAAGTCTTCCACTCCCCTTGTATACAGTGTATACATATATCTTTCATTTTCAGTGTATACATATATCTTTCATAATATATTGTAAATATGCCGCTATGCACTTTTGGTTAGATGCTAACTGCATTTCATTGGCTTTGCACAATGACACTAAAGTTGAATCTAACTTAATCTAACCTAATAGGAGTGGAACCTAGCATCATGTTCATAAATAACAGTATCTATACATAGCATACTGTATATAGGGAAAGGAGAAATGTCCCTAGAACAGTGACTTGTGGAATACCAGGTTACTTTTGTAAAGTCACCACAAACATAAGAGTTGTGCCAGGAAAGAGCTCTTATCCTTCAAAACAAAACAAAAATTGTATAGTTTCTATATAAGACCCTTCTATCTATGATATTAAAACCTGCACTTGGTTTGAACACAATCACAGCAAGGACACACAACCCTGATGTCAGGCAAGTAGTAGGTCATTTACTACTTTAGTCAGCACCATTTCACTCCTGTGATGTGACCTAAATCCTGACTGAAAGATTTAATGTCTGTGATTCATATGCAAATATGAGCTCAGCTGCTCAGCTATAAGCGAGGATCTTGGCAGGTTAGCCTGACAGTTCACTTAGGTTGATGTTTTTAAACCAATGTTTTCTATAACTGCTATTGTAAAATATTGATAAGCCACTGCAAAGGGAAGTGTTTGACTGGTAGAAATTCTCCAAGAAATCATGTATCTGTCAGAGTTACATAATGGATTGTCTAAGATTATATGCACAAGAATCTCTTTTTTTTGTCGTATTCTATTAGGATGCAAAGGTAGGCTGATCTAGAAGATCTAGAGTTGACAAACGATCAGAAGAATAACAGATTAGCCATTTTTATTCTGGTTGGTCTGTTTTAAAATGTGAGTCTTCTCATTAATCAGAATATAAATGTCTCCAAATCTCAAAAGATTGTGGACACCTGATCATCACACCCATATGTGCATTTTGAACATCCCATACTAGATTTAGTCCATCTTGGCTGTTGTAATATCCTCCACTCTTCTGGGAAGGCTTTCCACTAGGCTTTCCACTAGATTTTGGAGTGTGGCTATGGGGATTTGTGTTCATTCAGCCATAAGAGCATTAGTGAGGTCAGGCGTTGTTGTCGGTCAAGGAGGCCTGAGCCGCAGTCTGCATTCCGATTTGTCCCAAAGGTGTTCAGTGGGGTTGAGGTCAGGGCTGTTGGCAGGCTACTCAAGTCCTTCGCTCTAACTTTGTCAAACCATGTCTTCCTAGAGCTGGCTTTGCGTATGGGGCATTATCAAGCTGGAACAATGCTTTCAGCATACAGAGACATTCCATACACAATTTTACACAAGGTTGGTGTATACAGCTGTATCCATGAGAGCTAGCCTCCTTTAATGGTGTCTCTTGGTACATTAAAGCACATTACATCAATTACACCTAGTTTCATTTACAGTAAGTGCTTTTTCGAAGTGCCGTAAGACATCAAATATTCCACAGCTTCAGATCGAAGGTGCTGGATGTGCATTGGATATCATCTAATTTCATGTTGATTAGGTTACTAAAGCAAACTTTGTCAGTGTCTAGCTTGGGGAACACACACTGCTAAGCATCCAAAAAGAAAAAGATTCAGATCCTGGAGAATCCGCATATTTATCCAACATTCTGCTCCTCACACTCAAACGAGCCCAATTCACTGTGCCACTTAAACCACAAGTACTTTTGTGCAGATCGGATTACCGAACCCTGTACTGATCTCGTCATCATCATCCTTGGACTGGAGCCAGATTAATTATATTATTATCAGCATGGCTACAGCTCTGACTAAAGCACTTGTAATCCACCACTTTGCTGCACACACTGTAGAAAAACAATTCCATTAATGTGGTGTCACTGGTTAAGCCTCGACACTGTTCACTGAAAAAGACTAAATACTATTAGATGTGCTTAGTTCCTCTTTGTCTCATTAGATCTATCGGGAGCTGCTGGTTTAAGGGTAGTTTTTTGTGCGGAAATAATGCAGGTTTTCTAAGAACTACCTGCCATTCTGCCATACCAGAGTGCACTGAATTCTCAAATCTGATTGGTCATTGGGTTTTTATCAATGCGCTCATTCTCATCCAAGGGTCTTGTGTGGAAGTGTAGTGACTGCTACAGATGTCACTTGAGGGCATTTGTTTTTAACTCTTCTGAGAAACAGCTTAGCCTAAATGTACAGCCTACTGGAAATGAGTTAAACACAAAGGAAATAATGTACGTTGTGTGTTTGGCTTCATACTAGCAGATTAGCAAAGCAAGCTAACTGTATTAGCTACATACTTTGATCTCTGTTACTTTCTTCCTTATTTCTGCATCAAACTGTAAAAGGTAACCAAAGATGCGAATGGGCAACTTAAGGAACGTCAGACCGCGCATGCAATAGGATTGATCCGAGGTATCGTTGTTTGGATTTGGTGCTTTAATGCGTCATACCTAATTTGCTTAGAATTTTTTTTTTTAAAAAGTCTAAATTCAAATGTGGCTTGTTGCAGAAATTGTCATTCAAAACTCTTATGCACTTATGCTACACAGGGTCACCGGGAACCCAGAGTCTATCCCGGGAACTAAGTACACAAGTTTGGGGACATCCTGGACATGGTGCCACCTCATCACAGGACACGATCACACACACACTCAATCACTACAGACAATTTAAATATGCCAATCAGACTATAACGCATGTCTTCAGACTGGGGGAGGAAACTGGAGAACCCTTGAGGAAACCCCTGAAGCATGAGGATAGCATGCAAACTCCATACACAGGGTGGGGGAAGGAATCCTACCCACAACCTCTGAGGTGTGAGGCAATCATCCTAACCACTAAGCCACCATGCCCCCAAGCAATGTTTATTATTCATTCGTTTCAAATCCAAATCCATGAATCCACAATCTGAGCCGGTCCGATCACTGCCTCGGTCTCTCACCTCCTATTAAAAACACCCATTTCCTGTTAACCCCTTGTTAAATTGTATTTATATTATTTTATTTATATTATATTGTATTTATACCAGTTCCTTAACTGCCTGGGAGGTTTTGCCAATCCAGTGTGAGTATATATGAGTATAATTTTCTTTTTTCTTTTCAAGCTTTGTGCTTCTGTCCTTGCCTGATATTTGACCTCTGCTTATTGTTTACTGACCATGGGTTTTGTCTGCTAATTTGGATTGTTCATAAATGGCTCGCATCCAATTGCATCTCATGACCATTTGCAGGAAGATTTAATGGCAATAATCGAATTTTTTACTCGTCATAATGCCTTTATTTATATATTTATTTATTTTCTTACTTACTTGGGATTTGTTTATTAGTACTCATCAAATTAAACTGAATTAAATTCTACACTGAAATCCACTCAAATAATATCCACCCCTGGAAAAAGGGGTGTATTTATACCAGTTCCTTCTGACTGAGTCATAAATGAACTTTTCTTAACGATTATTTTATTTATTGTTTTCTAAAAATGGGATGATGGGATGAACTTTGTCTACTGAACTTTGTAAGACTTTGGCCCTTTATCGAAATATAACGGTTCAATCCCAGAAGTGTGAAAAGGGAACCTCTTGGAGCTAGTTACACCAAGAATGCTAAGAGCAAGAGCAGCTAAACATGAAAAAAGCCTACGCACAAAACTATATATACCCTCAATACATGCCCTCTATACAGAAAATAAACGGCTCTTGGGGTCAGCTGGCAAGTCGACGGTGTCTCCAATTTCCTTGCACAATGGCACACAAAAAGCAACCCTGTTCCATGTACAAGTGAGAAACACGAGTGTAATTTAAAAGGCGATGAATAAAGCCAAGCGCTTCAAGCGAGCATAAGAAATGCATGACCTTCACTGTAAAGAAATCATTATCTCATAAAACACAAATGAGGAAAGCCTTTATGACTTATAATTATTTCATCACTGGGTCCACACTGCCTAAATAAGTCATGGTTTGTGGTGATGTGAGGACGGTGTAGAGGGTGTTCAGTGAAGGGTCCTTATCCTCCTCTGTAGTCGATAGTTCATCTGAGGTGTAGCAAATCTCATTTCATGCAGATTTAGAAAGCAATCACATTGTGTCTCAAATCTGCTCAACAGTCCACCGTTGTAGATACGTGGACGGATGAGGAAATTGTTACTGCCCGTCATCTCGCGAAACATTTAATAACGTTCAAGGAAACTCGCCCAATCTGTTGAATATAAAACTATTCTCAGACAATTCCATGATGTAAATATATTTACAGCATTGAGCTTCATGCATATTGCAACTGACACACGAATCAGCTTTCATTATTACCTGTTATTTCTGTTTTCCAAATCAGAATGGCTAGCGAAAGACTTCAAGTGCAATTAATTAGCATAATCAGAAACGATCACAGAAATGATCTAAGCCTTTGTTTTGGTAAGTTGTGGTCAATGTTGGCTAGAAAGTGAAACCTACGTAAAGCCAATAATGTCATTTATGTCATTTGTTTTTATTTCGGAGAATCATTAGGCTTGCGGTATTTACCGTCTCATCTAATTGTTGAAAGATGGTCAAAGACTTTAGCTAATTGAGTTAAGCTGGAAGTTGGGACTTCTGGAGAGGAAGGAAATTTGTGCCTGATTAATTGTAAACAATCATTAACAGTGGAATCATCAAATCATGCTTGATTTCCAGGTAAAACCATTTTTAAGGAGAAAAATACATCATCGGAAGCTTTGTAGACAGATAAAATACGTCGCCATCTCAATGAGCAATCTAGCTTACATCATTATTATTATATTTATTTGCTTCTGCTTTTCTAATTATTTTAAGGAGTTCAATTCCTTAGAGATTCCTTCAATACATATATATATATAAAAAACTAGTAGCCTAATTTAAAACACTGTCATGTGACAAGGCACCACATTTTCTACAGGCTTTGTATAACAACCTTCGTTTTTCTCTGACGGCACCCTGGTGCTGATACACACACCTCATGTCCTGGGAAACTTTTTGGGAGTACAGAATTCTGAATTTATGTATTTGTAGTCTGTTGCATCCTTCATGACTGGCCTTAATTGATTA
Source organism: Hemibagrus wyckioides (assembly GCF_019097595.1). Taxonomy (NCBI): domain Eukaryota; kingdom Metazoa; phylum Chordata; class Actinopteri; order Siluriformes; family Bagridae; genus Hemibagrus; species Hemibagrus wyckioides. Next base: position 27,916,189 of record NC_080716.1, on the reverse strand, counting down.
TATGGCCATCTATCTATCTATCCATTCATCCATCCATCTATCCGTTCATCCGCCCACCCACCCACCCATCCATCCATCCATCCACACATCCATCCATCTGTCCATCCATCCACACATCCATCTGTCTGTCCCTCCACCCATCCATCCATCCATCCACCCATCCTTCCACCCATCCATCTATACAGTTCTGTCCATCCCACCATCCATCTGTCCACCCACCCATCCATCCATCCATCCATAAATCCGTCCATCCATCCATCTGTCCGTTCATCTATCCATTTTCTATATTGCTTGTCCTACACAGGGTGAAGGAGAACCCTCAATCCCAGGGTACTCAGGGCTCTGGATGAGGTGCCAATCCATCCGCACAAACAATATAGGCAGGCCAATAAACCTACGCCACGTTTTTTCGACTGTATGAGGAAACCAGAGTACTCCGAAACATGGGGTCGGACATGGAAGTGCAGGGAACAGACACGAATCTAACCCCCAACCCTGGTGATGAGAAGCAAAGGTCCCTGTATATTTAGCCAGTGAATACTAATTATAAATGCTGGATTAGGAATCCACTGTTGATCGCTGTGGATTCTTCAGTCTAACACCAAGACGTTTTGTCCTTAATATGGTCAACTACTCAATTCTCCTACACAAACATGGTAAACGAACAGAATTATCTTCCCTGATGGATTGACAGGGTGCCATGGAGGGGAAGGAGTCCAGTGACACACAGGGATCAGTGCTCAGAATCTGATTTGCAACAGGAAACACCTAGGGTTGCAAGGAGATCAGTGCTTGGCCCCCTGAGGTCACCTAAGGATCAGTGCTTGGCCCCCTGGGGTCACACACAGAACAGTGCTTGGCCCTCTTTTCTTCTCAAAGCACATGATTTCTCCATATCCAGTCATTTACTCAGAGAACCTCTCCTTGCAATGCTAGCTATGTAGACTCTCATCATTGAAGCTTCTTTGGTGATTCAGTAGCCCAATACCATACTAAGTCACCGTGTGTTAGTTGTGGACACAGTTATTTATATTGTTGTCTATTATTATTTCACAGGATTTTGACACCTGCGATGCATCACCAAGGAAGGTCGCTTTTCCACTGCAGCACGGCTTTTACAAAACTCTGCCGAACTTTCTCCCACTCTCTGATAAACTTTTTTTTCTGGCACTATCTATCCCGCTGTCACTCTCGCCCATCGAGGTGTTAAACTGCCATGGTGTGAGAGCAAGGTGTGTAATGACTCACTGTGGCGAGCTCGTCGAACTTTCCGAAGAGCTCGTTGAGAAGCTTCACCAACTCCTGAGCCGTGCACTGTGACGCCAGGCTGGTGAAGCCCACGATGTCCGCAAACAGGATGCTGCAGGGACCGAGAGAAAGGAAGAGAGAGAAAAGTGAGAAAAGAGAGTTTTAGCTTCCAGGGCATCAATGCTTAATGTTCACTTTCCTTTTGGAACTGGAGGAATAAGATTACACAGCAGTATTTGCCTTGATGAAATCATGTCTAGTAGTGACATATGTAGTCCAATCATTTCATGCAGATTTTTGTCCATTCATTTCAGTAATGTTCCCTAAAGTCATTTTACCGCAGCACTAAACATTACTTAAATGCTTTATTTTACCTCCATCGTATTTATGTCACGTCACTGCCTTTAAAATCTCTCTAAATCTCATACATCTCTGAACCTACATCTCATACGTCTCGCCTTCTCCATATTTCTTCAATAAATCTTAAAAAGAGGTGAAAGCACCTTTTTGTTGTTGTTGTTGTTGTCGTGCACCAAACATCCAGAATGAATTACTATTGAAATTAATTCTACTATCCATGATTTAAAAGAATATAAAAGAAAAAAGATTCTTTCACTTTAACATGCTATTTCTATGTTACTTTTTATATTATTTAATCATTTGTTTTACATATTTTTATGACATATTTTCTATTTTTCATTCACTGCTGTTATTTTATCACGTTTATTATCTGACCAGCCGCAGACTCTTTAGAACATGAAAGGGAAGTATATGTGGACGTCACAGGAAAGGGTTTCTGAATGACCAAGGAGCTGCTGGATTGTTCATCAGGGATTTTAAATCTACATCCAGATTTCTGTAAAGCTGCTTTATAGAAGCGGCATATCAATAAAATCAAATAAATAAAAACATTTGACTGAAGACTGTAATTTTCTGCGATTATTTTCGAGGATTTCTAGAAAAACCTGAGCAGTACAGTACAGCAGTGGGGGCAGTGGTGGCTCAAGTGGTTAAGGCTCTGGGTCGTTGACCGGAAGATCAGGGGTTCAAGCCCCAGCACCGCCAAGTTGCCACTGTTGGGCCCTTGAGCAAGGCCCTTAACCCTCTCTGCTCCAGGGGCGCCGTATCATGGCTGCATGCGCTCTGACCCCAACCTCCAAGGATGGGATATGCAACGAAAGAATTTCACTGTGCTGTGAAATTGACAATAAAAGGCTGTTTCGTTTCGGTTGGTGAGAGAATGGCTGTTTATAGCTGCTATAACATACAATACGTGAGAACAACTTGTTTTGCAGACGTTCTACAAAATGAGACGAATTAAAATTAATAAATGAAAAAATGGCTGAATGGCATAATCAACTTCAGAGTGGTACCAGTAGCTCTGCTTCAGTGGTTGAGCATTTTCCAGTAACAGCACAACACTCAATGTTTTACTCCTCGCTTATAGTAATAATAAGAATAATAGTAACATGTAGAACTTGCACAGTGTACCCTTCCTGTTATTTTACTCCTTAAACACTTCTGCACACTTCAGAATGTAGCACTACTGATGGAGACACATCAGTAGAACATCACACTTTTCTGTCACAGTAGCAGCAAAAAAAACGTGCTGTGGAACGTGTCATAAACAGATAGAGGTACGGCGCTCTGGGGAAATTGATGTGTAAGTTACAAGGAAGTCGTAGCCCTATATAGTATAGTACAGAATATAAATGTTGCAGTGTGTGTTTGCGTATAAAATCGGGTAAATTTAAACTCTTTATAAGCAGGGTAAATGAATAGGACTATTTTTTCTGATGGACAAGATGTCACAGAAGGAAAGTAGTCCAGTCCACCCGGGGTCACACAGCAATCTGTTTGGAATATGATTTGCAACAGGATACACCTGGGGTCTCTCAGGAATCAGTGCTTGGCCCCCTGAAGTCATTCAAAGATCAGTGCTTGGCCCCCTATGATCCCCCTAGTTTCACTTGAAACTACTATCTAAACGACATCCAACTCATGATCAGATATGACATGATTTTTTTTAGGAATCTGATTTCTTGGAGTTCCATAGGGATCAGTGCTTGGCCCCCTTGCGGTCACCCACAAAGCCAATCCAGCTGCCAGCATGTTTATGGGAAATCTGGACAACCCAGAGGAAACCCACAACGAGGGAGAACAACTGACAAAAGAACATGATCTGAGCTAAAAAAAAAAAAAATTGAGTTCTGGCTAAGCAGCAATGCACACTTTTATGCTAGGTCTATTTATTTATTATTCCTTTTTTCCTAAGCATGATGTCTCCCTTCATAGCCACTCTCTGTTTAAGCTTATAACTGCAACGTGTTAAATACTGACAGTGCATGAAATGTTTTGAAAAAGTTTGCTTAAAATATATATTTTGTTAAATAACAGATGTAGGATTTGTTTGTGGTGGTCATTACTGTAATAATCATGATAAGTAAACCAAAGTTAGGAGAAGTGACCATTTCAACAATCCAAGCTTGGAAATTACAGCGAACTGCTTTACAGTGAACTAGTCCTAGCTCTGTGAAAGTAGTTCTGTAGCACGTAGCCGGACCTGAGCGATGTCTGTTACGTGCACGGTGAGTGTGAAGTGATGTGGCAGTAAAAGCAGTTAGCCGAGAAGAGTGTTCAGATGTCGTGTGGTCTGTGTGTGGGCTGCTTGTCTGAGCAGTGTAACAGAACACTGCATCTTTAGAGGATCCGCTAAATGCCACTCTGTCATAACGCAGATGTCACCATGATTGGGCGCTATAAATTCAATTTGCTGTGAATATTTTAATTGGAGGGCCATCTGTGACAACATGAAGAGGGATAACGTTCCTCCTTCCGAAAGTGTGTGTGTGATCAAAGCTGAGCCTTCATTACAGTAACAAAAAAAAAGTACTGATGAGATTAGACATCGCATGAAATAATATTAAATAAAACAATAACCGTGCTTGTCGTCTCTGATCGGAATCGCTTTGTAGCTAAGACAACGGAGCCTAATCTACAAATAAACCACTTTATGTCGTCCTGTTATAGAGTGTGCACAGTATATATATATATATATATATATATATATATATATATATATATATATATATATATATATATATATATATATATATATATATATATATATATATGCAGTATGTTGATGAGAGTGATGAGAGTTACTGTCACCACACTAACGTTGATTATCTTTATGGTCAGTGTGTTATTACTATTATACTACAGCAGTTTATTATTTATTAAAGAATTGCTCTTTTTATCCAAGTCCTGGTATCACGTACAGAAAAGAAGTTAGAGAATAGCTATAATGTTGTTTAAAATGCACTTATTCTTATATGTTTCTATGGTATTCAGGGACTTGTATAGCAGATGTAGTTTAATGTTGTAAAATGGCGACACTGTTTAACATTTATAAAAGGAGTCTCCAGTGTCAGTGCATACTTTTTCCACACACGTGAGGACAGGACTGTGGTATAAGAAGAAGAAAACACTGTAAGGATGTGCTGTCATAGGAAAACTAGAAGATGGCAACAGTAACAGTTTGTTACATCACTCCATCGGTGATTAATTTCCTATAACACCAAACATTTCAGTCTTAATGTAAACAAGCCCCTCAGCAGTGTCAGCTTTGGACCACAGTGTTGCTGTAAGCTGGATAGTTGTTATTGATGGACTGTTTTTCAACCCAGGATTGTTATTTGTGGTATATAAAGCAAGGATTAGAAACATAACAGGGAACAAAAAAGGAAGACAACAAAAGAAAACAACATTTTCATAATTGAAGTCAAAGGTATAGCCTGAAGTGAAATTTGTTCAGAATTGTCACTTCCTGTCTGCTTACAGTAAAACACAATGCTATTGCAAAGTTTTTGAAGATGGTGCAGTGGCAGGAAAATCCCTAGATCCATCCATCCATCCATCCATTTTCTGTAGTGCATATCCTACACCCAGGAGCCCCGGGGGAGAACGCATGTGATCCCCTGTGTACCAGCCCATCTCGGGGTGCAATCAAACAAAGACAATTTAGAGATGCCAATCAGTGCATGTCTTTGGAATGGGCTAGGAAAGCGGAGTACCTGGAGGAAACCCCCAATGCATGGGTAGAATGTTCAAACTCCACAAAAACAGAGCAGAGATGGGAATCAGATGCAACCATGCTAACCACTTAGCCACTGTCCCCTGACAGGAAAAATAGTTTTTGAAAATTTGTTCGAAAATAGTTTTCTTATGATTCTGAAAGCAACAAATTGCAATGCAAAGTACAAATGTTCTGAAAATGTAAATGAAAGCATCTATCAAGTTGATGGCCCCTGGAATGGACAGCATGTTGGGGTGTCAAGTCAATCCTTGTAATGGTTTAACACAAGGTATATGGGGCTGGGGGCACAGCCTTCAAGTCTTATATGCATCTTATAGACAGCAGCCACAGCTGCTACTTGTCACCTGTGTTGAAGGCTTTGCATAAATTTACTCTCTTGTGAAGGACCTATGATATCAATTGCATTTCCTTTGGATGTTGCAGAGGCATCCTGCCAGGCAAGCAAAGCTACTCCATTATAGTCCGAACCTGTGACTTGTACACGTTATACTCTACCAGGACTATCTAGTTTATAGCTGACCTTTCTAAAGGCAACAGGACCCTTCCACTTCTCATGTGCTTATCCTTCAAATGTAAACACCACCTGTTTATGAACTGCTAGTTCCAAGGAAGAGACTGATTTGAGAAGTCCAGAAAGAGTTTGCTTTCTGGAGCCACTCATAGCTTTGCTTTTGCTTGGTTCAAAAGTTACATTCCATTACATTCCAGAGTCCAGTCCCTTAGCCTCTGTTTAGCAGATGTGATTGGTGCAGGGTAGAATCATCATCATTTATGATTTTTACACACCTATACCAAATCATCGATGAGAATGGCATAGGCCTGGGATAGAGCCTTGAGGAACAGAAGCATTAGTTGATGTAGTGTGGGAAGTCCTTAAAGTGCTACACATCAGAGAGGTAGCTGTTGCTCCAGGTGAAGAGCTTGGTTTAGATCCATTTTGCCTTGTGATTGAAGAGCACACATTTTGTGAAAGGTTCCTTTGATGTCAAGGGTGATTACAACCACCTCTTCACCATTGCCAATGTGTTGGTTCCACTTCCGGGAGAGGATAACTATACAGACTACGCTAGGCTGATCTGAGTCCAAACTGCTTGGATGAGATCAGGTTTTCCAGATGGTACTCCTGTAACTGCCCATACATAACTGAGGGACAGGGGGTGAGGTGTTGGTCTACTGATCAGAAGGTTGTGAGTTGGAATCCCAGAACCACCAAACTGCCACTGCTGGGTCCTTTAGCAAGGCCCTTAACCCTCAATTGCTCAGTTGATGTATGTAAGTCACTCTGCCAAATGTCGTAAATGTAAATGATTCCATTGCCTTAATAATGATACCAGTGCACACTTTCAGGACTCTGGGAGGGATTTTATCGGGTCCATTGTCATTTAATTTATGATAGAAGGTTGCACATTTTAATAGTTTATAAATAGATATAGTGTCTTGGAGACAAGATAATTCCTGTTCTCCTTACATAGTAAGTCTTTCTCAAAAAAAAAAAAAAACACAGCTTGTAATCTCCTTGTAACTTCCTGTGCTGATAAACTTCTCAAACCCCCATAACTGTTACAAAGAGCTTACACTTCCTTCTTCCATAAACGTTAAGTAAATGTCTCGCTAAAAAGAAATGCATGAGCGCGTCATGTTACAGCTGGCGCTACCTGCGTTATTATACAAATAATACGCAACTTCTAACCAATCAGATTTCAGCTGTGCTGTGGAATAAAAGTAAATCATGTTTAGGGTTTGGGTTTGGGTATTTCTGTAAAGAAAGTAGCCTATAATATATAAAGAACTTTAATTGCTATTGTTCTGAACTGGTTTTCAACTAAAAAGGAGGAGGGAATTGGTGGACAAATAATAATTGTAGATGCCTGGTTTAAAATCACAACAACAACAACAAAACAACAACAACAACAACAACAACATGGCATCACTGAGTGTGTTACTGCTGTAACTGGCACCAAACACCTTATCAATAAAGTCTCATTTCATTGATGAACTGATTAAAGGGCTAAAAAGTGTTATTTACTGATTTATCTCCCAGTAAATGCTAATCACTATTAGCTAATCAATAATTCCTGTGCAGATTTACGCTAAGCTACATGTCTGCCAGAACAAGTGGTTCTGTCACTGGAATCTCGCAGCAATCGCGAGCTCATTTTCACCCGTGGCCCTTGACATTTATTGAGCGTAGGTGGGAAAATGTACCTGTCAATCATGCAAACAAGCCTCCCATAATGCACTGCGTCACAAACAGTGATGCCTCTATACCTGAAGAAGCCATTCAACTGCCAGCCGTTTTCCACACACAGCCATCAGATTCCAAAGAACCGGGGTCGGCCATGACACTCCAGCCCTCTGCCATGCCTTCATTTCCTGCACAGGACCTTGTACTGTTTCATCCATCAATCTGTGTGTGTGTGTGTGTGTGTAAGAGAGAGAGAGACAACAAGCTGGATGACAGCTTCTCAATTATGCTAATGCGAAAGCTTAGTGCTAACCAGCACAGCGTGAGGGGAATAGGACAAGCGGCTCTTCTAGGAGACGACCTGATGGAAATTACACAGACACACACACACACACAAGAGCGTGCACACACACATACACACACACACACACACAGGAAGGTGGGGATCTGGAGTCAAGGTTACTATAAATATATAGCAGATCCACAAAAGCAAATATACACATATATAAACAGACAAATATCCATTCAGCTAGCTCCAAAAATAATGGCACCCTTAGTGGTGGAAAAATGTCTTCACATAACCTCAAATATGACAGAAATAGAACAGAAATTCTCTTTAGTTGATTATACTGGATATACACAGGAGGCACAGGCTAAGAGCTTTGGGAAATGTTAACGTTATACATCAGACTGGTGAAGAAATGACTGATCTGCTGGGATTGTCACAAACACACACACACACACACAAAACAGTCTCTAGAAAAGCCTTCTGCGCAGCAGCTCTGCTGATGATGAAATGGTCAGACTGGTACGATCTCACAGGAAGGCTATGTTTACTCAAGTAGCCACTCTTTACAACCATGGTGAACTGAAAAGCATCTCGAAATCCAAAAGTCAACCAGGAATCTGAGGCTACAGTGGGTGCAGAATGACCCAAACTGGGCAGCTAAAGACTGGAAAAATCTCTGGTCTGGTCTTTATACCAATCTTCAGCTGCTCAGGTCTTAACTCTTGAAGTTAATAAGACAAAAACAAAAACTTTTCCTGAAAAGTTACAGCCTGTCCTCTGACACTGGAGATTCCTTCAATGGAGAGACCTGTTTAGGTTGAGTATTCACCATACTGTGTAAGTCGTTACTATAGAAACAACAGCATCAGAAAATTCATCAATGGTTTCTGACCAATCAGACTGAAGAATCAAACAGTGCTGGATTATATGAATAATCATATTGTTCAGAAACTGCAATGAATTATTGAGTAACTAAGAATGATTTCTCATTTAAAGTCTCTCTCTCTCTCTCTCTCTCTCTCATCCCACAGTGATGGATGTTCCATGTTGCCTGGTGAAAAATATCCCTTATGAAAATTGCGTATAATATTTTGTTACAAAACATTACATTATTCATTTAGGCAACCGAGGCTCTTATCCAGGGAAATTACGACCTCGCTGGCATTTCAATTTGCAGCCTGTTTATGTTTCCCAGTTCATTTTTAGCCTATTTTCTGCATCTAATTTATTTTTAGTAAATTAACTCGTTTTTTTTTTCCCCTCCATCCTTCTACTTTTCAATTACTGTTACGTTTGGCTTGTGTGCTAAGACAGATGGCTGTAATCACGGCCTGAGCTCGTTTACAGGAACCACGAGCGATGGATGTGTGCGCTAGCACAACGTTAGCTGCTCACTGTGCTAACCTTTGGACCAAGTTAAAGAAGTATGTGTTTGAGCCAAAGACAAACAAAAAAAGCAGTGTAAAAACAGATTAAACAAAACCTAGCAATCATTATATAATGAAAGTGGTAATTATAGCATGCTGAAAGGGATTGCTAATTTCTGGGATTTGGCAGACGCTCTTATCCAGAGCTCAATCATTTTAGCAGCAGTGGCAGCTTTGTGGACTTGGGATTTGAACCTTCTGATCAGTAGACCAACACTTTAACCACTAAGCTACCACATCCCTCAGCAAGACTTATTCATACTGTAGGCTGCATCTCAAGCAGCTCTCTAGCTCCCTAGGTGGTGAATAGATATACAGTGTACATGAGTTGAATCATTAGTAAGGACTCACTACACACTGGGACACTGATGACTCATTAAACACTTAAAACTTAATATATAACACGTCAGATAAAGTTAAAAATCGTTAACGGAAGTCATCTGAGAGCAACAACAACAAAAATGACAACAACAAGCTGCCTACATTTGTAGATGGAGTTGGCTGAGAGTCCGCCATTTTGTTCTAGCTGAGATGCTTCAGCTTCATATATGACCACATTCCCATTAAAATGATGCTTCCTGATTTTGTGTTGCCTTATGGGATTTTTTCAGGGGACGCCGTCCCCCTTAAAGTTAGCCAGAGAAAAATGCTACTTTAACACGTAAACAATAATTTTAGATTTTAATAACGAAATAAAGTCATTTAGTCGTACTATTCCACTGTTAGTCATATTATCATTTATTTAAAATACAAAAAAATCGTTCATTTCCTTCCTGTATTTCTTTGAACCCGCCCACTTTTGTTGTTAGCAAATCAACATTGTTTTTATATGTTTGGCCTTATGTGATCGGACCATTCTCAAGTCAAAGAATAGCACTGAAATAAGGAACTAAGGCAGACACGCCCCTTTTTTGACTCAAACTGCTGACTAATTAAATTCTGTAGTTATGCCTGAGGTCTAAATACAAAGGCACACAATTCTGGACTTAAATCATCACTACAAGCGCTTTACCTACACCAATAGCTATCCCTAATTACTTAACTTTTTATTATGTTGAATCATCATGAGAAAATGTCACTGAATATACCACAGCACTACATTTTCACCCGTCTCCCACTCCTCCAGCCACCTTCCTACCTCTGATGAATCATTTCCATTTGCATTTCATTATTAGTTTTCAGCGTCTTCCCCTACCGAAACCCTGCTGAACGCTGTCTCTGGCCATTAAATCCCTCAATTAGCATGTGATAAAATGCTTGGTGCTAATAAAAGGCTAATATCTGCTGTATTATTTATTTATTTTTTTTCATTCCAAAGTCATACTGGGATGTAAATGAAGTGTTATTGTTGAACTGCTTTGACTCGGTTATGAAAAATTAGCTTCGGATTTAATTATCGGCTCGTGTTAATTATCAGCTTTGTAATAAAGTGCTATTTTCACAGATTCACCATTTTTCACTAATAAAAAGGTAAATATTAATAAGTACATGCTGCAAAAACATACATAGAGTCATTACTAGCTACATGAGTATGCCAATATTTACCACAATATTTTTCCACAAGAGCCCCTCGCTTATAGTATATTAAAAACATTACTCAACAACAGTCTTTATTTTTCCTCCCAATACAAAACAGCAGCTGAATGATTGACACACTGGAAGTCCCGCCCCCTCGCCCATCCTCCCATTTCATGGCATTAGTAATCCCTTGCTCTTTATCTCGATTCTTTATCTTTCTGTTAAGATAAACTGAGCATGTTTTGAGCTTACTAAGTTTATTTTCCAGCCTGAAAGAGAACAAATTCAAACGAAATACAGGGTTCGAACTGTTCGAACACTCCAACTCCTTTCCCTACATCCTGTATATTTAACCAACGTTTCAGTAAATCTTTGAGCTTTTCACGTCTCCGTTTCAGTAAATCTCCTTCTCTGAGACTGGAGAAGCCGAGCCTTCGTCCCTCGTCCCTTGTCCTTGCACCCCGGCTCTGTTCTTCCTCCGCAGGATGAAGCGGGACGAGCAGGAGATGAAGGGATCAGGAAGTGAAGGATTTAGGCAGCTGGTAAGGGGGCGAAGTTAGCGCTCTGTGCCATTGGACAAGTCTCAGAGCTTTCTGTTGGCAAACCGGTGAGGGAACTTCTTGAGAAATCTTTTATTTATGGATACTTAGGGATTTAAGGGTCTTGAAGAGGGACTGGGATTGGAAAATGAACAGCAAAGGCACAAAAAGAAGGTTCGACAGAAACTTCTGCATGTTATCTAGAGCTTCTGTGGTGAATTTATTCCTTTTTTTGGGGGAAAAAAAGAACAGGGTACAGCTGAAATCAAGACTGGACTAGATTACCCATCAGCCCCATGTATGTCACATGATCATGATAAGCACCCTTTGTCTTGTTTTGTTGCACCTCATCCACACTGTAGCTTTCGATCGCACAATTTTGTTCGGGTTTTGTTTTGTTCCTATGCCTTCCTGTGTGTTCGTTGCCTCCACTGCTTCTACATGTATCTGATGTTGAGAAATATATTTGTATCCTGAATTTTTCCTGTTGCTCATTGGTTGTTTTGGGAGGCGGGGCTACATTACATAGCAGCTAATCACGTGCACAGTTTGTGTCCTCTGACTGCAGGTTAGCCAATAGATCTGAAAACATCCTTGAATCCATACACGATTCCCATCAAACATCCTTCCACTTAATGACTACACTTTTCCGAGGAAAACAATGTTATTTGTTTATTTTATTTCGAAGTTAGAAACCTTCAGTGTTCTTTTTAATCTTTTTTTTTTTCCTTTTCATTGCTTTGGTATTGCTTACCCTGAAGCTATTTCCCAACACTTTCAGAAAAAAAAATCGTATCCATATATTTTGTTCATATACGAGCAGCCACAGGATAAATCGGTTTCTGTTGTGTTTGTTATGAACCTCGCTGATATCACACGCATGCTGTAAAAATGACAAAGTGTTAAAAAGTCAGAGTCAGAGTCAGCTGATCAGGGTGGATTGACCTATTTTTACGTGTTGCATAACGTTTGGAGGAATATCGGTCTAATGCTGTGGTCCAAATCTGTATCTGTCTGCATGGGAGTGTGTGTGTGTGTGTGTAATAATAATAATAATGATGATAGGACTAGAGTATAATTCTAAGCGTGGCTGCTAACAACCGAGACAGAATTGAGTTTTGATTGCCTGGAAGTGCGCTGAAATGAGGGCGTGACGGTACATCCGTACGAGGGTTATGCTCAGGTCAGGTACAGGGTCTTTCATAAGTATTCAACCCCCCTCATCATCATCATCCCCTTGAACTTTTCCACATTCTGCAGTATTACGAATGAAATGGAACCGGAATGGTCTTTCCATGAAACGCATAACTCGCACTCTTGAATATAGTCCAAAGATTATTTCCAGTTAAATGTTCCTAGAAGATCCGAGAACTTGTTATGCAAACCATTTACATCATTCGGCAGACGCCTTAATCCAGAGCAACTGACAGCTGAGCAGTTAAGGACCAGCTCAGGGGTCTAGTGGCAGATTCTCGGATTTAAACTCATAACCTTCCAATCTACTGACACCTTAGTTGGTCAGTAGATGGTCAGTAGTTAACACCTTATTCACTAAGCTACCACATGCCTAAACCACATCATGAAGACCAGGCAGCTATCAAAATAAGTGCTGGAAATTTCTAGACTGAATCCCTTATTAAAGCAGGGAAATAATATGGAACAACAACAACTCTGCTTAGAGGAAAGCGTCCACCAAAATTCCCTGATAAGCAACCCTGAAGGAGTTGGGTGAGGCTCAGATACGTTAATGGAAGAACAGCAAGATATTACTTAAAGCAAACAAACAACAAGAACTCAGCTACCATGTTAGAAATGGGTCTTTACCATTCAGACGAACATTTTAGCCTCAGAACCTCAGAACAGCATTCACACAGTGAAGCATGGTGGTGGTATCATCATAGTGTGTCATGTGAGTTACATCAGCAGGGAGGAGGAAACTGATGGATGGTTCCAAATACAGGGCAAGCTCAAGACGTTTACCAAGCAACAGGACACTGACTCTAAGCTTACTGGTTCAAAACTGGTTTAAAACTGACATCCTGAATGTTTCCTAGAGCCTAGAGATCAATCTGAGGTTCTGAGCCGTGACATATTCTAAAAACATCAGCCAATGATGTCAAGATTTCACTTCCTGCTTGCAAACTCTGAAAGGATTTGAAAGAGTGAATGAATTTCCTCCATTTAGTTGGAGGTAATGTGATATATGGACACCAGATATATGTCTGGACATCAGGCCCAACACTATCATAAGGAAGTCAAATGGCATTGTGGGTAATGTAGGAAAGTGCTTTATTGGCTTGTGCTTGTGAGTGAAGGCTTCTTTCACATCACAGCCTTCCAGGTCAACAGGGTTTTTGCAGCTAAGTATAAAATCTTTTGGCATTTAATGAGTTGAAAATCTGGAAATCATTTGGACTGGAGTTGAGATATCTGTGAATGAAATTAAATGAAGTTAAAAATGTAAATAAAAAAGGCCAGGAGAGCTGATTTCAGGCTAATTTCATAACACAAGTACAGCTTAAATGGCTGATTCTAGTCAATATTTGACGTCAGTGGATATTTCGGGTCCAGCAGTGCACAGCATGAAGCAAAAAGCTTACTAACTCTCACTCTCCTCTAACTCATTCCCATGACCTCCGCGAGTGAAGGTTCCAGCATGGCAGAGCAGCAGAAGAACCCGAAAGAACAGAAGAGGTTTACCTGACATTGTCATGGCGCTGGATGTAGATTTTGTGAAAAATCCGTTCGGGAGGTTTCAGGAAGTCTTCCTTCATCTCCATTGCCACATTCCTGGGTAAGAGGCTCATCAACAGTCGCTCCTACAAAAAAGTGTGTGAGAGAGAGTGAGTGAATCACAGGTGAAGGAAGAGCAGGTGGATGTGCGGGAGAAACACGGAATTGATTTCAGATGATCGGCGTTACCTGCTTTTCGTTCTCGTCCTCCATGCGCAGTCTCTCCTCGATGCAGTTGCGTGCCTGCAGGAAGGCCTTTCTCTGAGCGCGCTCAGTGAGGATCCGCACAAACAGACCGGACAGATTGACGCTGGTGAAGAGAACCGTGTTGGCCACCAGCTATCTCAGAGAGAGAGAGAGAGAGAGAGAGAGAGAGATGAACCAGGGATGATTGTGGAGCTCTTCATCTGTTATGATGTTAATTCACATTAATAAATCATTATAAAGTAACATATAAATATTATATAATATATAAATATGTTTAATTAAAATATTTGGTCTGGTTTATTGATTCACTTTATTCTGTTACTAATTTGTTTTGTTGTTTTTTTCTTTCAGTGATGTCACAGGAGGACCTACTATGACACTCGACAGAGAAAAATATATATTAAAAATAAATCTGAAATAAAACAAATAATAGATAATAATAATAGTCACATTTTTGCAGTAAAAAAAACCAAAAACAAAAACAAGATTTTTTTCTCATATTTTCACGTTTATGAGAAATCCAGTATGGAAGTACTAGAGACACTGGAGCAAATAATGGAGAAAGTCCCAGAATGCAATGCAGCTACACCAGAGACTCGGCTCGGCTGGACAGAGTTACGCTGGTGAGTTTACAGATATACAGGAAGTCAGATATCAGGACAGATTAAAATATTAAAGCACCGCTGCATCGCTCTGTTTAGATAGAGAGTGCATTTTCACTGCAGTACTATCACTAGGGAGGTGAGGGGCATTGTGGGTAATGTGGGGATCTGTGGAAATAGAGCAGCATGCAGATGGAGGATGTTCAGGGTGGATTTTTATTTATTTTTATTTTTATTTATTTATTTATTTTTTTTACAAAATTTATTTTTTATCATCATACACACTTTAATACGATAAGATTTATTTATTTATTTTTATTTTTATTTTTTTGCTTATTTTTTTGCTTTGTATTATAACACACCTTTTTTTTTTTTTTTTTATTTCTACGAACTGCTCATTAAGAGCTGATTAATTCCAGGAAACAACTCTTCAGCTCTCCAGCTTAAACCTCGTAAGACTTCCTGTTTCCGGATTGGACGAGGCGCCGAGGAAGTGAAGTGTCGATAACAGAAAGCGTATAAGTGAAGACGAGGATGTGACACACGTCTGTCCATCACATGTGATTAATCAGCCCGTCTCTTCAGGCTTTCAGGCCAGAGTCGATGCTGAGAGTTTTTAGTGCAGGGGGAAATCAATATTACATCATGTTACACAATGCTCTGATTCTCTGTCACGCATGTGGAAAGAAAAGGAAATGAATTCTGTCGATAGTTTACGGCAAAATGATGGAATTCAGAACGGCAGGAAATGTTGTTTGCTTTATGTATGAGTTTCTCAAACAGACAGACTGACCCGTCCTCATCTGACCCCACAGAATAACCCTAGAGCCTCAGGACATACAGAAAGACAATCAGACCCAAGCATATTATAACCAGAGAGAAGAGAGAGAGAGAGAGAGAGAGACAGGGTGCGTTAGGTGTGTGTAATGAGAGAGAGAGAGAGAGAGAGAGAGAGAGAGAGAGAGAGAGACAGGGTGCGTTAGGTGTGTGTAATGAGAGAGAGAGAGAGGGTGTGTTAAGGTGTGTGAAATGAGAGAGAGAGGTTGTGTGTGTGTAATGAGAGATAGAGACAGGTTGTGTGTGTGTGTGTGTGAAATGAGAGAGAGCGGTTGTGTGTGTGTAATGAGAGAGAGACAGGTGTGTGTGTGTAATGAGAGAGAGACAGGTGTGTGTGTGTAATAAGAGAGAGATAGGTTGTGTGTGTGTAATAAGAGAGAGACAGGTGTGTGTGTGTAATAAGAGAGAGACAGGTTGTGTGTGTAATGAGAGAGAGAGAGACGGGTTGTGTGTATGTAATGCGAGAGAGAGACAGGTGTGTGTGAGTGTGTGTGTGTGTGTGTGTGTGTGTGTGTGTGAGTGTGTGTGTGTGTGTGTGTGTATGTGTGTGTGTGTATGTGTGTGTGTGTGTGTGTGTGTGTGAATGTGTGTGTGTGTGTGAAGGGTTAGTGTGTATCTGACACACTGGAGGAGTTGTGTGTAGTTGCTGTGCTTTGTGTAGTGTGTGTGTGTGTGTGCGTGTTTGCGCAGGGTTAGTGTGTATCTGACACACTGGAGGAGTTGTGTGTAGTTGCTGTGCTTTGTGTAGTGTGTGTGTGTGTGTGTGTGCAGGGTTAGTGTGTATCTGACACACTGTAGGAGTTGTGTGTAGTTGCAGTGCTTTGTGTAGTGTGTGTGTGTGTGTGTGTGCGCAGGGTTAGTGTGTATCTGACACACTGGAGGAGTTGTGTGTAGTTGCTGTGCTTTGTGTAGTGTGTGTGTGTGTGCAGGGTTAGTGTGTATCTGACACACTGTAGGAGTTGTGTGTAGTTGCAGTGCTTTGTGTAGTGTGTGTGTGTGTGTGCAGGGTTAGTGTGTATCTGACACACTGGAGGAGTTGTGTGTAGTTGCAGTGCTTTGTGTAGTGTGTGTGTGTGTGTGCAGGGTTAGTGTGTATCTGACACACTGGAGGAGTTGTGTGTAGTTGCAGTGCTTTGTGTAGTGTGTGTGTGTGCAGGGTTAGTGTGTATCTGACACACTGTAGGAGTTGTGTGTAGTTGCAGTGCTTTGTGTAGTGTGTGTGTGTGTGTGTGTGCAGGGTTAGTGTGTATCTGACACACTGTAGGAGTTGTGTGTAGTTGCAGTGCTTTGTGTAGTGTGTGTGTGTGCAGGGTTAGTGTGTATCTGACACACTGGAGGAGTTGTGTGTAGTTGCAGTGCTTTGTGTAGTGTGTGTGTGTGTGTGTAGTGTGTGTGTAATTCAGTGTACTGTTTGTGTGGCCCTCGGTGCTGTTGTGACATTTCTGATGAGGCGGGTGTGAGGACAGCGTGGCAGATGTGTGGGAGATGAGAATCTCACATCACACTTTGTTGTATGTCTTCGAGTGGGAGTGTGCACTTAACACGTTCACGCGGACGTCAAGAAAACCGCGGGTGTGTGGACGTGCTCACTCACGCACTCGCGCTCTCTCCTACAGGACCAGACTGGAGAGTCAAGGTCAGATTTCTGCATAGATCCACCTTTGAAAGATTATATTCCCAAAGATTCCCAAAGATTCCCAAAGAGTCCTAAAGATTCCTAAACATTCCCAAAGATTCCCAAAGATTCCCAAAGATTCCTAAAGAGTCGCAAAGATTCCCAAAGATTCCTAAAGATTCCCAAAGATTCCCAAAGATTCCTAAAGATTCCTAAAGATTCCTAAACATTCCCAAAGATTCCCAAAGAGTCCTAAAGATTCCCAAAGATTCCCAAAGATTCCTAAAGATTCCTAAAGATTCCTAAACATTCCCAAAGATTCCCAAAGAGTCCTAAAGATTCCCAAAGATTCCCAAAGATTCCTAAAGATTCCTAAAGATTCCCAAAGATTCCTAAAGATTCCCAAATATTCTGAAAGATTCCCAAAGATTCCTAAAGATTCCCAAAGATTCCTAAAGATTCCTAAAGATTCCTAAAGATTCCAGAACCCAAACACCAGGCCAAGCCAGGAAAGCCATTACATACTCTAAACACACTGTGTGTGTGTGTGTGTACATTTGAGTGTTTGTGTGTGTGTTTGAGTGTTTGTGTAGTGTATTTTTGTGTGTATGTGTGGGTGTGTGTATACTTGAGTGTTTGTGTAGTGTATTTTGTGTGTTTGTGTGTGTGTGTAGTGTATTTTTGTGTGTATATGTATGTGTGTGTGTATATATGTGTGTGTGTGTATACTTGAGTGTGTGTGTGTGTATACTTGAGTGTTTGTGTAGTGTATTTTTGTGTGTATATGTATGTGTGTGTATATGTGTGTGTGTGTGTATACTTGAGTGTGTGTGTGTGTGTATACTTGAGTGTTTGTGTAGTGTATTTTTGTGTGTTTGTGTGTGTGTGTATGCTTGAGTGTGTGTGTGTGTACTTGTGTGTTTGTGTGGTGTATTTTGTGTGTGTGTGTGTGTGTGTGTATACTTGTGTGTGTATATAATTGAGTGTGAGTGTGTGTATACTTGAGTGTTTGTGTAGTGTATTTTTGTGTGTATATGTGTGTGTGTATACTTGAGTGTTTGTGTAGTGTATTTTTGTGTGTATATGTGTGTGTGTGTATACTTGAGTGTTTGTGTAGTGTATTTTTGTGTTTGTGTATGTGTGTGTGTGTGTATACCTGAGAGTTTGTGTAGTGTATGTTTGTGTTTGTGTGTGTGTGTGTGTATACTTGAGTGTTTGTGTAGTGTATTTTTGTGTGTTTGTGTATGTGTGTGTGTGTGTGTATACTTGAGTGTTTGTGTAGTGTATTTGTGTGTGTGTGTGTGTATACTTGAGTGTGTGTGTGTGTGTGTGTGTATAATTGAGTGTGTGTGTTTGTATAATTGAGTGTGTGTGTGTGTGTATACTTGAGTGTTTGTGTAGTGTATTTTTGTGTGTTTGTGTATGTGTGTGTGTGTGTGTGTATACTTGAGTGTTTGTGTAGTGTATTTTTGTGTGTTTGTGTATGTGTGTGTGTATACTTGTGTGTTTGTGTGTGTGTGTGTGTGTGTATACTTGAGTGTTTGTGTAGTATATTTTTGTGTGTTTGTGTATGTGTGTGTGTTTGTGTATGTGTGTGTGTGTGTGTATACTTGAGTGTTTGTGTAGTGTATTTGTGTGTGTGTGTGTGTGTGTATACTTGAGTGTGTGTGTGTGTGTATAATTGAGTGTGTGTGTGTGTATAATTGAGTGTGTGTGTGTGTATACTTGAGTGTTTGTGTAGTGTATTTTTGTGTGTTTGTGTATGTGTGTGTGTGTGTGTGTGTATACTTGAGTGTTTGTGTAGTGTATTTTTGTGTGTTTGTGTATGTGTGTGTGTATACTTGTGTGTTTGTGTATGTGTGTGTGTATACTTGAGTGTTTGTGTAGTATATTTTTGTGTGTTTGTGTATGTGTGTGTGTGTGTGTGTGTGTGTATACTTGAGTGTTTGTGTAGTGTATTTTTGTGTGTATGTGTGTGTCTCAGCATCTAGGTCACACCTTCCTAACGCTGGTTAATCTGATGACGTGTGTTGATCAGGAGCGTCTCTGTGTTAAAATAACTCTGAATGAGAGAGAGAGAGAGAGAGAGAGAGAGAGAGAGAGCCAGTGGAAAACCCTGATGATGTCCTGGACAGCGTCCAGATCTCTTCTTCTCATTGTTTTTTCTCCTCAACTGAAATTTTACTCCCAACTAAAGTAAAGCTCCAGCATTTTAAACTGTAGACCATCAGAGCAGCAGAAGATTATCACCAGCAGCTTGTAGCACTTAATAAAACCCTGTATAATGGCTGATATGGTGAGGTTTATGGGCATATCATTAAATGTTACTAGAAATGGAGAAATGGTGTGTTATATTTAAAGCATTATTATTATTATTATTATTATTATTATTATTATTATTATTATTATTATTATTATTATTATTATTATTAAATTCAGTAATTAAAGCAAAACTAAATCCAGGAACATGAACATGAACCTGCTGTTGCTCAGGATCCTGAGATTTTTTTTTTTTTTTTTGCAAAATAACAAGTCTTATATTCTTTATTTTGTCTCTTCAAATGATGCCATGGCATTTCTATAAAGCTTGGTTTGTTTATTTGTTTATTTGTTTGTTTGTTTGTTTTAATTAAAGACGACGTTTAACATAAGATTTGTTAGAGATGGTGATTGGGCCCTTTCCCATTTTGGTAACGTTGTTTAGACTTGACCCCCTAAGTGCTCCCTCCAGCTAGATCTTCTACATGGAACCTCTTCTGGCAGAGGAACCGTCTCCTGCAGCACTTATCATGAATCAGGAAGCTCAACAGAAGTGCAGAAGAACCGTAATGGGTTCTAGATTCAGCCATAATATATGTATGAGTGTGCAAACAACACTTCAGTAAACAAACAAACAAACAAATTGGTTGTTTCCTGTTCTACAGCAATATCTGAATGTATTCTGTTATTTTATTTTTTTTTCTTTCTTTCTTTCTTTCTTTCTTTCTTTCTTTCTTTCTTTCTTCTGTCTGTCTGTCTTTCCTTCTTTTTCCTTCTTTTTCCTTCTTTCTTTCTTTCTTTCTTTCTTTCTTTCTTTCTTTCTTTCTTTCTATCTATCTGTCTTTCTTTCTTTCTTTCTTTCTTTTTTCTGTCTGTCTGTCTCTCTGTCTTTCTTTCCTTCTTTCCTTCTTTTTCTTTCTTTCTTTCTTTCTTTCTTTTTTCTGTCTGTCTGTCTTTCTTTCCTTCTTTTTCTTTCTTTCTTTCTTTCGTTCTTTCCTTCTCTCTCTCTCTCTCTCTCTCTCTCTTTCACAACTACTCATCCCCTGTGGTGCAACACGTGTCCGAGTTTAATCGCGTATTTACGGGCTGAATCCCAAACGCCTCGTTCTTCCACACAGAGTGCACTGACTGGAGCTGCTACAGACAGCGCGTTATTCCCTAGGTAGTGCGCTTGAAAAGGCAGTAAGGAGCTAGTGGAGATCGATGGCGCTGTCCGGAGCCGTGGTGCTGAAACACACAGGGCAGAAAACCCTGGTGTGTGGAAACGAGGACGTCTGCACTTTTAATAAAGACGTCCCTGAGTTCAGATTAGACGCTTTAAGGAAAAAACAGAAGGTCTGGAACTTTCTGAGGGATCTTAGGAAACGTCACGAAGGGTTTTGAGAGTAGAGAAATGAAGTCAGCATGTTGATTACATGTTATAGTGTTTGTTTAGTTGGACATTAAAGAACTCAATCAATCAATAAATCTCGGACACATACCGCTCTCCACAGCTTGTGCGTCTTGGCCGTGACCGACGTTGCCGTGACCACGATGTGCGAGATGGCCACCATGATGCCGAAGGTCACGGCCAGCAGGGTCCTCACCGGAAGCAGCGCGTACGCGACGAAGGTGACGAGCGCGAGCTGCCAGACTCCGTGCTCGGGCGGCGGCGTCGGCGCGTGGGAACCGGGCGCCACGGGCGGGAACGGGCAGCAGAGCAGTGCGAAGGTGAAGGCGAACAGCAGCGTG
>NC_080716.1:27874900-27889900 GCF_019097595.1 Hemibagrus wyckioides | reverse complement strand
GATTAATCTCTTTTGCGCCTCTGAAAACACTGGCGCGTAACAAAAAAGCTTTCAGATTGCACTACTGCTTCATCAGGAGATTCATCCGAACAACTTGTGTAACACAAACTTACACACACACACACACCTATAAATATGATGCTCAAAGGAAATAACACTCTTTTCATATCTATCAACAACATTAACATGAAACTTCACTGCAGGAAGGAATCTAAACACTCTAGGTTGTGCTGTTAAAAGAAAATAATCACTGACGTAGTTGTGCGATGATGCCGTGATGTAGTCACTGTTCCCACCATGAAGCTGATTATTTTCCAACACCAGCAGAACATAAAGTGTTTTCATTTATTTATTTATTTCCTCTTCTAATTTATTTTATTATTATTAATATTTTTTATATCCATTTGTAGTTACATTTAAATTTTGTAACCCTAACCCAGCAATAAACTGGGTCCTTTGATCCTTCACCAGCCCATCCATCCATCCATCCATCCATCTATCCATCGTCTCCCGCTTATCCGGAACTGGGTCGCGGGGGCAGCAGTCTAAGTAGGGATGCCCAGAATTCCCTCTCCCTAGCCACTTCTTCTAACTCTTCCGGAGGAATTCCAAGGCATTCCCAGGTCAACCCAGCGTTTCCTGGGTCTTCCCCGGGGTCTCTTCCCGGTGGGGCATGCCTGGAACACCTCCCCTGGGAGACGTCCAGGAGGCATCCGAAACAGATGCCTGAGCCACCTCAACTGGCCCCTTTCGATGTGGAGGGCTCTACTCCAAGCTCCTCCCGGGTGACAGAGCTCCTTACCCAATCTCTAAGGGAACGCCCCGCCACCCTACGAAGGAAAATCATTTTGGCTGCTTGTATTCGGGATCTCCTCCTTTCAGTCGTGACCCAAAGCTCATGACCATAAGTGGTCTTCACCAGCCTTGATGTCAAAAAAAAAGAAAAAAAAATGAATAAAAGAATAATTTAATAAAAAAATTAAATACATAAAAAATAAATAACTATTATTAAATAAATTAATTAATTAATTAATTAAATGCTGAGAAATTGTAAAACAAAAATTGAAAACAAAAAAGATTAAAAATTCTTAAATAATAATTATTAAAAAGGAAAAAAAAATCCCCAAACCATTACATTGACCATTTTTGCAGTTATGAAATGTGAATGTTTTTGAGAGAAAACAAAAACGTGAAAGGATCGACACAAATGATCAGAAAGCAAACATGAGTTATGTAATCAAAAAGAGAGAGCTAGGATGAACTCACTCAACCTGTGAAGCTAAAAGTGTTTCATATCCCTAACACCATTCCGGTTCTGACAGGAACTCCAGCTGGACCACCTGCTGCCTCGGAAACCCTGGGAAACCTGCAGCGGATTTAGAAAGCACGGTTTGGTGGTTAACCCTCACTCAACACACAGCAAGTGTGAGTGGTAGAGTCATCACGAGTCCTCTTACAGCCTCGGATCTGAATGGAGTAACTGACAATGCTGGTGCTACTGACTCTAAAGTCTTACACAGGAGACAGAGCGGAAGAGCTCCATTAGAAGCTGTGCTGATGATACCTGAGAAGATTTAATGACAAATAACAGAAACAAGATTATACGATTAATCATTCTCTGTCTTTCTATGGAAGGTCTTTCTTTCTGTCTTTCTAGGAAGTCTCACTTCCTTTCTGTCTTTCTCTCTATGTCTCTTCTCTCTCTCTCTCTTTAAGTGTATCTCTTTATTTTTGTATCACTCTTGTTTTGTGCCTGTCTGTCTCTTTTCCTCTATGTATGTGTACGTCTCTCTCTTGCTGTTTTGCATTAGAGAGGCCTGATGAGGTCCATGCTGATTCTTTCAAAGGGGACATTGATTAGTGGAAAGAAAGGGCAGTGACATGGCAGATTCACCAGCTGACATTTGCGTGCTGTGGAAGATCAGGGTGTCTCAGGGTCTTGCTGTGTGACTGCTCCAAGGAGAAATCCCTGTGGGCTGTGTCCCTGTAATGAGGATCTGGTGGTGCATCAGAGATCCGGATCATTGTTCCCACTTCCATAGGGTGGAAACTCAGTTTGAAGAATTGGTTTCAGGGTCAGGACTAGTTTCAGGATCTGACCTGGTTTCAGGGTCTGACATGGTTTCAGGGTCATGCCTAGTTTAAGGATCCGGACTGGTTTCCAGGACAATGCTGGTTTCAGGGTCCTATTTGTTTTCAGGGTCAGGACTGGTTTTGGGGTCAGGGCTGGTTTCAGGGTCCAGCTTGGTTTCAGGGTCAGGGCTGATTTCAAGGCTAGGGCTGGTTTTAGGGTCAGGGCTGATTTCAGGGTCAGGGTCCAGTTTGGTATCAGTGTCGAGCTTGGTTTCAAGGCCAGGGCTAATTTCAGAGTCCTGTTTGTTTTCATGGTCAGGGCTCGTTTCAGAGTCCTGTTTGTTTACAAGGCCAGGGCTGGTTTCAGAGTCCTGTTTGTTTTCAGGGTCAGGTCTGGTTTCAGGGTCCAGCTTGGTTTCAGGGTCAGGGCTGATTTCAAGGCTAGGGCTGGTTTTAGGGTCAGGGCTGATTTCAGGGTCAGGGTCCAGCTTGGTATCAGTGTCGAGCTTGGTTTCAAGGCCAGGGCTAATTTCAGAGTCCTGTTTGTTTTCATGGTCAGGGCTGGTTTCAGAGTCCTGTTTGTTTACAAGGCCAGGGCTGGTTTCAGAGTCCTGTTTGTTTACAAGGCCAGGGCTGGTTTCAGAGTCCTGTTTGTTTACAAGGCCAGGGCTGGTTTCAGAGTCCTGTTTGTTTACAAGGCCAGGGCTGGTTTCAGAGTCCTGTTTGTTTTCATGGTCAGGGCTGGTTTCAGAGTCCTGTTTGTTTACAAGGCCAGGGCTGGTTTCAGAGTCCTGTTTGTTTACAAGGCCAGGGCTGGTTTCAGAGTCCTGTTTGTTTTCATGGTCAGGGCTGGTTTCAGAGTCCTGTTTGTTTACAAGGCCAGGGCTGGTTTCAGAGTCCTGTTTGTTTACAAGGCCAGGGCTGGTTTCAGAGTCCTGTTTGTTTACAAGGCCAGGGCTGGTTTCAGAGTCCTGTTTGTTTACAAGGCCAGGGCTGGTTTTAGAGTCCTGTTTGTTTACAAGGCCAGGGCTGGTTTCAGAGTCCTGTTTGTTTACAAGGCCAGGGCTGGTTTCAGAGTCCTGTTTGTTTACAAGGCCAGGGCTGGTTTTAGAGTCCTGTTTGTTTACAAGGCCAGGTCTGGTTTCAGGGTCTGGCTTGTTTCAGGGACAGGTCTGATTTTGGGGACACTGGCCCTTCACTACCTGCATGATTTAAGGGATGCCAGTTAGTTACAATGGACCAAAAAATAAAGGCATTAATAATCAGTGAATTTCACAATGATATAAATGCCTTGTTGAATGACATATGAAATAAAAAAAAAAAGACACAGAAGATGTGATTACACTTACAGTGTGTGTTCGCTGTGTGTTTCACATATTCAGCATGTGTAGTATTTTGAGTTTTTTCCCCATTCAGGAACACTATGAGCCACAGCACTAAACAATCAGACACTTTGCTTTCATGTAGAGAGTCCAGCTGAGTTGCTTGCAGCTTGTGTGTGTATTTTTTCTAAAAAAAAAAATAAAAAAAAATCTTCACCAGATGCTTAAGTTTTCAAATGTAGATATTGAATTCCCCATTTTCACAGCGAGAAAGTCTTTTCATTCTATTTTTACAGGCTGAATGAAAGGCACTACAGAGGAGGTAATCACATAAGAGCCCGTTATTTATACACAGCAGAAACCACATCCAGTGACCGGGGTTTATCTTCGTGCTGTAGCGTATGAAGTGACTATTTTTACTAAATGTACCATACATTGAGAGAGTGGACATTCCTTAGTAGGTGTACTGTGAAATTTATAGATTGTCTTGATGTATTTTGTAAGAATGGAGCAATACACACACCAAAAAACAGCTGCTGGAATAGATACTGTGTCTTAAATACCTTTAGCAAACTACAAAATAGAAAATTTGTATTTTTTTTAAATAAAGACTGCACTTCAACAACATAAACAATAATGGCATTATAGTAAATATTCTTGGTTTAGCCAATCATATGCATTTATCATTTAACAGATGCCTTTATCCAGAGCAGTGTACAAAAGTGCTTTGAAGTCTCTATTAACGAATAACATCAATACTGGCTTGTTAGTTCTGCAAGGATAACTAAGGATACCATGAGTCTAAAACTTTGCTAGGAACAGGAAACATAAGAGCTAGTTTAAGTGTTTCAGAAAGAAGTAGGTCTTCACCCATCTTCACCCACGGCCAGTGACTAAGTTGTACGGACATCTAGGGGAAGTTCATTAAACCACCTCATGCCAGAACAGAGAAGTGTCTTGATGTATACTTACCTCTTACCCTGAGAGATGGTGGGACCAGTCGGGGCAGTGCTAGTGGATCTGAGGAGTAATAAGAGCTTTGAGGTCAGATGGCGCTGGTCCATTCTTAGCTTTGTAGGCAAGCGTCAGTGTTTTGAATCTGATGCAGCTAAGGGAAGCCAGTGGAGGAGCGCAGCAGTGGGGTGGTGTGTGAGGTTGAAAACAATTCACGCAGCTGCATTTTGGATCATTTGCATGGATTTTGGACGAATTGCATTCAGTGATAGACCTGTCAGTAGAGCGCTGCAGTAGTCCAGTCTCAAGACTGAACAAGCACCTGAGCAGCCTGTGTGGATAAACATGGCGGAATACTTCAGACAGAAGAAACTAATACTAAGCTAAAGGTATCTCATCCCACCAGAGACTAGCTACATAGCTGGAGACAATATCTCAGAAAGTGGAGCAGTTTCATAAACTTGTTTCATTTCATGAACCCTCTCACCTGGACATGTTATCAGTGATGACATGGTTTGTACAAAGACATAGAAATAGAAAAGATGTTTTATTAAAAATTGTTTATCTTTTTTTTTTTTATCAACTTTGAAATTAATAAATCTGTTTATAGTGAAGATTGCTATCGTAAAGCTCCATGAAGCAAAGCTATTTTTTTTAAACCCTTTTCTGTATAAAGATTTACTTTTTAAGTAAAGGACAACATTATATACTTGAAATTATTTGAACAAACAAAATAAATAAATACATTTTTTAAATATGTACACTACACTTTGCGTTCAAGTCCTCCTGGGAAGTTTGTATTTACGAGTTAGGAGATAATAGTATCGTAAATCGCCATTGTTCAAGGGGCGCCAGTATTTCTGGTTTTGCCATAGCATTGGCCTCTTCATCCGGCAAAACAGGAGTCACTAGAGAAATATGTTAGCTGTTAGCTGTTATTTCATCAGCAGTCAGAACAAATGCAAATAATATCCACCAGACGGAAAAGCCAATTCACCGAAGGGGAAAGGACGGGAAAGATTTTCTCGCATTTTCTCTGGACCGTGGTTGTTAAAATGCTGACTATTTAAGTAGCGAGGCACGCTAGTTCAATTTATTTATAAGGCATTCTGTGAATTCAAAGGCAATTTACATAATAAAAGTTCCTTTGTAACTACATAACTATGTTTCTGCAGTAACATCCTGTTTATTCTCTCAATTTTCTTGTTAGCAATGTTGACACCTCTGGGTTGACCATCTTCATGAAGGATAAAAGCTGATCTGACAGACTGGAACATCTTCGGAGATGCTTCGACCAACGAATATCACACCAGTGAAGACCTCGGAGTATGGATCGATCGTCACCCACACAAAGGCAATGATAATAGCATTTCCAGAGCAGAAAGATCACAGAGGTAGAAACCTTACTAAGAGCCAAAAGAACAGGTCAGTGGAGGAGAAAGTGTTTCCAAGTCCAGACTGAAAACAGCGATCAGGGACGTGATGCTAAGGCAAAAGCGAGACTGGAGGCTAAATTTAGAACCTGTTCCATATCTAAAGAACCATTAAAGCAAGATTATCTATATCACATCGGGGTAGACAAATCAATAACACGGACGCCTAGGACAAAAACAATTACATATCCGGGTTATTAATTTATTCATCGGTGCCTGGCAGACAAGTAGGCTCGGTAAGCTATCGGTCGCTAGGAAGGAACATTTGCTAATGACTTTTTTATAAATATTTTTTATTTAGTGTGTACAGTGTCTTGCGTACATATTCACCCACATTTTGAACTGAAATGCACTTAATTAAGATTACATGTTAGACATCTACACAAAAGAACCTTAAACATTGAAGTAAGGACAAAAATCAATATAGTTTACAAAATTAGATTACAAAGTATTCAACCCCATCATTGTGAAACCTCACAAACTAAATTAGTTCATTAGTTGAATGGACCATCCAATACATGTAATATAGATACACTGGTTCCTGGAAGGACCCAGGGTTAGAGAACCTACTTAAGCAAACAATATCATGAATTTCCAGGGTCTAAGAAAATATATCAGTACAGTCAAGGACTCAGGACTCTGCTTAAACTAGGCCATGTACCAAAGATCAGTGACTGTTTAAAGCTGGGATTAGTCAGAGAAGCATTCACAATGTCAAGGGTTCAAAATGATGGTCCCACCACCATGCTTCACAGTGATTTAGCAGTGTTTGTGTCAGGCCAGTGAGTAATAACAAATCAACATGGTTTGCTCAAAATTAATGCAAACAAAAGTGTCAGACAAAAACATGTGATACAATAATGATATATTTCTTTTAGATTTATCTACACATTTTAACACTGTCATACCCAGCAAGGATCTTTTTAAACTTTCAGTTTTCAAGAACTATCATACTTCTCAAGCTGGAGATCACAAGCAGTGTTGCCAGGTCTCTGCAAAATATTCAACCCAAGTACAAAGTTTTGCCGTTGGAAAGGAGTGGGAAATTTTTGTTCAGCATTTTCCCATACACATTTTTTATTAGTAATATCTTCAAGACACCTTTTATTCCTCACCTAGTACAGCAATTATCGCAGCTGCAGATACTCTTGCATCTGTGAGTCTAATGTGTGAGGATGAGAGTCAGGATGCAAGTGCATCAGATCAGATCAGATCAGAGGGTACTGTGTGATTTTCTGTGTGAAGTCAGAGGCAAAGACACAAGGGGAATTCATATTCAGAAATATAAATCACATGAAAATGAACAACAGAAGAATCAAGAAACAGGGAAGACCCTGGTGACCCCGAGCAAACCCAAGGGCTCACTGTTCAAAAGGTAGTCCTTCTCCATGCTCAGCTGGTGCCTTGGGGGCCAATCCTTAAACCCAGATCACCTGTGTTGATAGGGGTTAAAGATGGATACCTTTATGGATACCTTGAATCCCTGCTCATGGTGAACCTTAAAGCAGTACTATGTTGACTCCAATCAACATATAAGATCATATTGTCCAGAAGGTAGTCATTCTTTTTTGTCTTGGGGGCCACATATGGCTAGAATCATCTCTAATGTCCAGGTCACTTGTGTTGATAAAGGGGTTGTAAATGGCAATGACCTGATAGCCTGGTTATTTGTGTTGATGGTGGTTGAAGATGGGAATGAGTTCATCTTGAATCTAGAGATCCCGGGTCATGGTGAACCATAAAACATAAACTAACAGTTAACATTCAAGGGGTCTCTGTCCGAAAGATAGTCCTTCTTTGTGCCCACCTGATGGCTTGGGGTCCATTTATGGCTGGAAGCAACCCTAAAACCCAGGCTACTTGTGTTAACATGGGTCAAAGAAGCTATGGTTGTGACATCTTTACATTTTTAAAGACCTCTGGATGTCAAACTGCACATTATTAAAGGAAATTTGTGGGTTTTTTAAGGATATAAGTTCACTTGAATATGGAGATCCCTGCTCATGGTGAACCTTGAAGCACTGGTATATTGACTCCAATTATCATATAAACATAATACTGATATTACTGACCACAATTGACATATAAGATCATACTGTCCGAAGGTTAGTCCTTCTTTTGTGCCCAACTGGTGGCTTGGGGGCCACATCTTGGGGGCTAGAATTGACCTTGATACCCAGTTTACTTGTATTGATGGGGGTTGAAGATGGACATTGATTGCAATATCTGTTCACTCCTATAGACCATGGGTGTCCAATCTTATCCAGAAAGGGTCAGTGTGGGTGCAGGTTTTCCTTCCAACCAAGCAGAAGCCACACCTGAGTCTACTGAAATCCAAGATCAACTGATTAAACAGCTGAAATCAGGTGTGGCTCGAGCTTGATTGGAATGAAAACCTGCACCTACACCAGCCCTTTGTGGATAAGATTGGACACCCCTGCTATAAACCTCTAGATGTCAAAAAATATATATTTTATGGTATAAGAGTTCACCTTGAATCTGGAGATCCCTGGTCATGGTGAACCAGAAAACATAACCTAGCATCACTGTTCAAAAGGTAGTCCTTCTTCATGCCCACCTGGTGGCAACTCATTGCTGGAATCAACCCGGATTTATCTTGAATCTGGAGATCTCTGGTCATGGTGAACTATAAAACACTGGTTTGTTGACTGTGATCAAAATAACAAGTAACATCCAAGGGATCTCTGTCCAAAAGGTAGTCCTTCTTCGTGTCCTCCTGGTGGCTTGGGAGCCATTTATGGCTGGAATTGACCCTGATACCCTGGGTACTTGCATTAATGCGGGATTAAAGAAAGCTATGATTGAAACATCTTTCCATTTTTATACACCTCTGGATGTCAAACTGCACCTTATTAACGGAAATAATATAACCAGATACCTTGAAGGTCATGGTGAACCTTAAAATCACAATGTCAACTAAAATCGTGCACCAAGTCACAAAATGATCTCAGTCTCGGTCTCAGTAGGTGTGTAAGTTGGTTTGATCAGCAGTTCTGCAGTTTAGCTGATGCAGTCTCGTCCCGTCTCGCCTCGTCTTTGCATAACGGCTGTCAGATGGGCAGTTCAGTCATTTCTCCTCCACACGCTGCATGCTCATTTAGACTCATGCAAATATGACTCATTCTTCTTCGCCATGCTGCACGTCAGCCTGCCGAGGCCCTGGATGTTCAAAAAAGGAAAGATCAGGACAGACAGGAAGAGAGGAAGACTAAATTTGCTGCATTTTTTTTTTTTCATCGCAATGCATTAGTCCCATCCGAGTGTTTCGGGAGCCGGTTTTTGGGACCGTAGGACGTCAAGAACGAACCCGCTGACGGCTCGACACGTCTCCCCTCACTTTCGACGTTTGTCTTTTTTTTTTTTCTCCCGTTCCGCTGAGACAGTAATGTAGGGCAGCGCTCTCACCTGTCTGCGCTCACGGCTCCAATAAAGTCTCAGCTGAAAAACAGACAGAGAGATGAGCTTTCAAGCAAGTAGACAGTTAAAGACAACCTGTACTAGCTAGTGTCCCTAAAGTCAGAAATGTTTCACTGACTCTGATATTTGCCCCCCCCCCCCCCCGACACACACACACTAGCATAACAAAGCACTTCTTTTGCTTATTGCTTATGTAACTTCTCTCTTGCTACTACACAGGCTAGCTAGCTGACGCACACACACACACACATTAAATAACACAGTTCTCAGATTATTTGTTTCTTTCTTTGCCATGTTCCATGTTAGGCTTCGTAGTAGTTTCTTCCTCAGGTTAGATAGCTGAGATAGCAAAAACTAGCTACATACACTCACCAGAGACAACAAACATTCTCTGCTACTTTGTTACAAGCCTTATGTTTCATCTTAAAGTCTCTAACATGGAGAAGATATTTTTTATGCCTGAAAAAGCAAAACTAATTACACATAGGAACTGAAGTTGTGAGTAGCGAACTGAAGAAACGTCAGACTACATATACCACAGGATTGGGTTTAGGAACGAGACCTAATTTAGCTAATTCCATATTTTAGAATTTCAGTCATAGGTTAGCGTACCGTTAGTATTATTTTTCTTAAATCATGACACAGAGGATGTTAATCAAGGGAACTGATTGTTTTTTTCTTGCAGCACATAAAAAGCTAAAAATAAAAGAGCGCAACCAGAGACATGTAACATTTTTCATCTGGAGGAATTCAGATAGCTCTGTGTGTGTGTGTGTGTGTATGTGTGTGTGTGTGTGTGTATGTGTGTGTGTGTGTGTGCTTTTCATCTTTAAACTAGCCGAAGTAGCCAAAAGCCCAAGTGTTACTGCCTGACCAGAATACATTATGAATGTCTGTATGTATGTGTGTGTATGTGTATGTGTGTGTGTGTGTGTGTGTGTGTGTGTGAGCATTAACAGGGGGCTTTCTGATGGGGGTCAGGTGTCAAATCTGTGGACACACACCGGTTGCGTTCATCTACCGAGAACAAAGACAGGTCTAATGGGATCCATCAGCGCTGATGCGTGTCCCAAGGACATCTGACAGCATGAAAACACACACACACACACACACACACCCCCTCTCTCTCTCTCTCTGGCTTACTCTTTACTTTCCAATAAATCCATTTCTGTTCTGAAGAAGAACCATTAGCCAGGTCGAGTCAAATAATCTGACTCTCGACACACTGAAACATTGTCATAGTGTGTGCTAATAAGGGAGGTGAAGATGTGTGTGTGTATGTGTGTGTGTGTGTGTGTGTGTGTCTCAACAGATCAAATCCGAGCTATTTCCTGGGCTTCATTTTTCTTTTTCTTTTTTTTTTCTCCTCGCCCCCTCCCACATTTTATTCTCTTCCGTTCGGTGCTTGTCGGATGGAGCTGTCAGAGGAGCAACAGCTGACACTCTGCTTCAAAAATAGCTTCGAAAAAAGCAACAAGCCCAGACACACACACACACACACAGACGATATGTCCATCTGAACTCATATACGGATCGAGCTGGAGAGAAGATTTACGCTTGGCTCCAAAATTATTGGTACCCTTCATTTTAATAAGCAGAAATAAACGACACACAATGTGATTTCTTTTTTATTTTTAACCTTAAACATATGCCTCACACTGTAAAGTTTTTCTTCTAAAAAAGAAAAAACATTTAGAAACTAACTTTTAGGCACCCCATAATGATGGCATTGAGTCTCTTTCTTTATGATTATAGACTGGATATATATAAATATATATATATATATATATATATATATATATATATATATATATATATATATATATATATATATATATTAATAATATTAAATAAAATATTAATATTATTTTAATTTTTTATTTTTATATTTTAGTATTTAATATTACATTTACTATTTTAATAATTTTAATTTTATATCTATTCCCTGACACTTTGTGTTGAAATGGACCACAAGCTTGCTTCTTTTTTCAATTTTCTATATAATAGAGCTCCTCTATCATACAAAAGCTATCTCAAGCTTCCTCTAAAACGTGTGAAATAATCCAGTGCATCTTTTTTAGCTGCCGCTGTTCGTACCATGTCACGAGGAAAGCGCGTTCTGCCCTCTTCCTAATACATGATCTCCGAAAAAACAGAAAAAATGACCAAGTCACCAAGAGAACGAGGCAAATCCTCTCTTTTATTTCTGGCATTCACGTTCACGTTCAGCCGAATCCCTCTTTCATTCACGTGTGTGGAACACGAGTCCAGTTTGTAAGAAGAATCCTGCGCTTGTAATTTCACTACTTCAAGCAGTTTCCCACAAAAAAGGTGTCATTTCTGCCTGCAACAATCACAAAACCTCTCCTGATCTAAGAAGGATGTGAATCCACAGGCGAAGACGCGCAGACGGGACACGCAGCGTTCAGGAGAGATGTCCTTCTGAGACGGTGCTGGACGTCTCTCCTGAACGCTGCATGTCCCGTCTGCGCGTGTAGACATCAGAGAGTGAGCTTCAAAGACACTGGTTTTATTTGTCAGGATTTTGGAGATGATATTGTTAATTAACAGCCCAAGATAACAAACAGGTTTCGAGAGCAGAGTGAAAGTGCAAAGGTTCACATGTTTAATTACAGTGTGAGACGCTGAAGAACAGAGGGACTGAGACTACAGAGTGCAGAGACGACAACGTAACTCTGTCTGTCTATCTATCTATCTATCTATCTATCTATCTATCTATCTATCTATCTATCTATCTATCTATCTATCTATCTATCTATCTGTCTGTCTGCGCATTCACTTGTCTATCTATCTATCTATCTATCTATCTATCTATCTATCTATCTATCTATCTATCTATCTATCTATCTATCTATCTATCTGTCTGTCTGTGCATTCACTTGTCTATCTATCTATCTATCTATCTATCTATCTATCTATCTATCTATCTATCTATCTATCTATCTATCTATCTATCTATCTATCTATCTATCTATCTGTGCATTCACTTGTCTATCTATCTATCTATCTATCTATCTATCTATCTATCTATCTATCTATCTATCTATCTATCTATCTATCTATCTATCTATCTATCTGTGCATTCACTTGTCTATCTATCTATCTATCTATCTATCTATCTATCTATCTATCTATCTATCTATCTATCTATCTATCTATCTATCTATCTATCTATCTATCTGTGCATTCACTTGTCTATCTATCTATCTATCTATCTATCTATCTATCTATCTATCTATCTATCTATCTATCTATCTATCTATCTATCTATCTATCTATCTGTGCATTCACTTGTCTATCTATCTATCTATCTATCTATCTATCTATCTATCTATCTATCTATCTATCTATCTATCTATCTATCTATCTATCTATCTATCTATGCATTCACTTGTCTATCTATCTATCTATCTATCTATCTATCTATCTATCTATCTATCTATCTATCTATCTATCTATCTATCTATCTATCTATCTATCTGTGCATTCACTTGTCTATCTATCTATCTATCTATCTATCTATCTATCTATCTATCTATCTATCTATCTATCTATCTATCTATCTATCTATCTATCTATCTGTGCATTCACTTGTCTATCTATCTATCTATCTATCTATCTATCTATCTATCTATCTATCTATCTATCTATCTATCTATCTATCTATCTATCTATCTATCTATCTATCTATCTGTGCATTCACTTGTCTATCTATCTATCTATCTATCTATCTATCTATCTATCTATCTATCTATCTATCTATCTATCTATCTATCTATCTATCTATCTATCTATCTATCTATCTATCTATCTGTGCATTCACTTGTCTATCTATCTATCTATCTATCTATCTATCTATCTATCTATCTATCTATCTATCTATCTATCTATCTATCTATCTATCTATCTATCTATCTGTGCATTCACTTGTCTATCTATCTATCTATCTATCTATCTATCTATCTATCTATCTATCTATCTATCTATCTATCTATCTATCTATCTATCTATCTATCTATCTGTGCATTCACTTGTCTATCTATCTATCTATCTATCTATCTATCTATCTATCTATCTATCTATCTATCTATCTATCTATCTATCTATCTATCTATCTATCTATCTGTGCATTCACTTGTCTATCTATCTATCTATCTATCTATCTATCTATCTATCTATCTATCTATCTATCTATCTATCTATCTATCTATCTATCTATCTATCTATCTATCTATCTGTGCATTCACTTGTCTATCTATCTATCTATCTATCTATCTATCTATCTATCTATCTATCTATCTATCTATCTATCTATCTATCTATCTATCTGTCTGTCTGTCTGTGCATTCACTTGTCTATCTATCTATCTATCTATCTATCTATCTATCTATCTATCTATCTATCTATCTATCTATCTATCTATCTATCTATCTGTGCACTCACTTGTCTATCTATCTATCTATCTATCTATCTATCTATCTATCTATCTATCTATCTATCTATCTATCTATCTATCTATCTGTCTGTCTGTCTGTCTGTGCATTCACTTGTCTATCTATCTATCTATCTATCTATCTATCTATCTATCTATCTATCTATCTATCTATCTATCTATCTATCTATCTATCTATCTGTGCATTCACTTGTCTATCTATCTATCTATCTATCTATCTATCTATCTATCTATCTATCTATCTATCTATCTATCTATCTATCTATCTATCTATCTATCTATCTGTGCATTCACTTGTCTATCTATCTATCTATCTATCTATCTATCTATCTATCTATCTATCTATCTATCTATCTATCTATCTATCTATCTATCTATCTATCTATCTATCTGTCTGTCTGTCTGTCTGTGCATTCACTTGTCTATCTATCTATCTATCTATCTATCTATCTATCTATCTATCTATCTATCTATCTATCTATCTATCTATCTATCTATCTATCTGTCTGTGCATCTGTCTTGTCTATCTATCTATCTATCTATCTATCTATCTATCTAATCTATCTATCTATCTATCTATCTATCTATCTATCTATCTATCTGTCTGTCTGTCTGTCTGTCTGTGCATTCACTTGTTCACTTGTCTATCTATCTATCTATCTATCTATCTATCTATCTATCTATCTATCTATCTATCTATCTATCTATCTATCTATCTATCTATCTGTGCATTCACTTGTCTATCTATCTATCTATCTATCTATCTATCTATCTATCTATCTATCTATCTATCTATCTATCTATCTATCTATCTATCTATCTATCTATCTATCTGTGCATTCACTTGTCTATCTATCTATCTATCTATCTATCTATCTATCTATCTATCTATCTATCTATCTATCTATCTATCTATCTATCTATCTATCTATCTATCTATTTATCTGTCTCGTCTGTGCATTTCACTTGTCTATCTATCTATCTATCTATCTATCTATCTATCTATCTATCTATCTATCTATCTATCTATCTATCTATCTATCTATCTATCTATCTATCTATCTATCTGTGCATTCACTTGTCTATCTATCTATCTATCTATCTATCTATCTATCTATCTATCTATCTATCTATCTATCTATCTATCTATCTGTGCATTCACTTGTCTATCTATCTATCTATCTATCTATCTATCTATCTATCTATCTATCTATCTATCTATCTATCTATCTATCTATCTGTGCATTCACTTGTCTATCTATCTATCTATCTATCTATCTATCTATCTATCTATCTATCTATCTAT
>NC_080716.1:27849900-27864900 GCF_019097595.1 Hemibagrus wyckioides | reverse complement strand
TTCCAGCATGACAATGCAGATGTGCACAAAGCACACAGCTGCATGAAGGTCATCATCATCATCACCATCACCATCATCATTATCATCATCCTCATCATAATCTTAATCATCATCATCATCACCATCATCATCATAATCATCCTCATTATCATCATCACCACCATCACCACCATCACCATCCTAATCATAATCTTAATCATCATCATCATCATCATCATAATCATCATAATCATCATAATCATCATAATCCTAATCATAATCTTAATCATCATCATCCTAGTCATCATCATCATCATCATCATAATCATAATCTTAATCATCATCATCCTAGTCATCATCATCATCATAATCATAATCATAATCATCATCATCCTAGTCATCATCATCATCATCATAATCATAATCTTAATCATCATCATCCTAGTCATCATCATCATCATAATCATAATCTTAATCATCATCATCCTAGTCATCATCATCATCATAATCATAATCATAATCTTAATCATCATCATCCTAGTCATCATCATCATCATAATCATAATCTTAATCATCATCATCCTAGTCATCATCATCATCATCATCCTAGTCATCATCATCATCATCATAATCCTAATCATAATCTTAATCATCGTCATCCTAGTCATCATCATCATCATCCTAGTCATCATCATCATCATCATCATCATCCTAGTCATCATCATCATCATCATCATAATCATCATCATAATCATCATAATCCTAATCATAATCTTAATCATCATCATCCTAGTTATCATCATCACCATCATCATCATAATCATCATAATCCTAATCATAATCTTAATCATCATCATCCTAGTCAT
This sequence comes from Hemibagrus wyckioides, assembly GCF_019097595.1. NCBI lineage: Eukaryota > Metazoa > Chordata > Actinopteri > Siluriformes > Bagridae > Hemibagrus > Hemibagrus wyckioides. The sequence continues at coordinate 27,864,055 of NC_080716.1, read as the reverse complement.
CATCATCATCATCATCATCATCATCATCATCATAATCCTAATCATAATCTTAATCATCATCATCCTAGTCATCATCATCATCATCATCATCATAATCCTAATCATAATCTTAATCATCATCATCCTAGTCATCATCATCATCATAATCATAATCTTAATCATCATCATCCTAGTCATCATCATCATCATCCTAATAATAATCTTAATCATCATCATCCTAGTCATCATCATCATCATAATCATAATCTTAATCATCATCATCCTAGTCATCATCATCATTATCCTAATAATAATCTTAATCATCATCATCATCATCATCATCATCATCATCATCATAATCCTAATAATAATCTTAATCATCATCATCATCATAATCATCATAATCCTAATCATAATCTTAATCATCATCATCCTAGTCATCATCATCATCATAATCATAATCATAATCATCATCATCCTAGTCATCATCATCATCATAATCATCATCATCCTAGTCATCATCATCATCATAATCATAATCTTAATCATCATCATCATAATCATAATCATCATCATCCTAGTCATCATCATCATCATAATCATAATCTTAATCATCATCATCATAATCATAATCATAATCATCATCATCCTAGTCATCATCATCATCATCATAATCTTAATCATCATCATCATAATCATAATCGTAATCATAATCATAATCATCATCATCCTAGTCATCATCATCATCATAATCATAATCTTAATCATCATCATCATAATCATAATCATAATCATAATCATAATCATAATCATCATCATCCTAGTCATCATCATCATCATAATCATAATCTTAATCATCATCATCCTAGTCATCATCATCATCATAATCATAATCATCATCATCCTAGTCATCATCATCATCATAATCATAATCATAATCATCATCATCCTAGTCATCATCATCATCATCCTAATCATAATCTTAATCATCATCATCCTAGTCATCATCATCATCATAATCATAATCTTAATCATCATCATCCTAGTCATCATCATCATCATAATCATAATCTTAATCATCATCATCCTAGTCATCATCATCATCATAATCATAATCTTAATCATCATCATCCTAGTCATCATCATCATCATAATCTTAATCATCATCATCCTAGTCATCATCATCCTAGTCATCATCATCATCATAATCATAATCTTAATCATCATCATCCTAGTCATCATCATCATCATAATCATAATCTTAATCATCATCATCCTAGTCATCATCATCATCATAATCATAATCATAATCTTAATCATCATCATCCTAGTCATCATCATCATCATCATAATCATAATCTTAATCATCATCATCCTAGTCATCATCATCATCATAATCATAATCATAATCTTAATCATCATCATCCTAGTCATCATAATCATAATCTTAATCATCATCATCCTAGTCATCATCATCATCATCATCCTAATAATAATCTTAATCATCATCATCCTAGTCATCATCATCATCATAATCATAATCATAATCTTAATCATCATCATCCTAGTCATCATAATCATAATCTTAATCATCATCATCCTAGTCATCATCATCATCATCATCCTAATCATAATCTTAATCATCATCATCCTAGTCATCATAATCATAATCTTAATCATCATCATCCTAGTCATCATCATCATCATCATCCTAATCATAATCTTAATCATCATCATCCTAGTCATCATCATCATCATAATCATAATCTTAATCATCATCATCCTAGTCATCATCATCATCATAATCATAATCATAATCTTAATCATCATCATCCTAGTCATCATAATCATAATCTTAATCATCATCATCCTAGTCATCATCATCATCATCATCCTAATAATAATCTTAATCATCATCATCCTAGTCATCATCATCATCATAATCATAATCTTAATCATCATCATCCTAGTCATCATCATCATCATTATCCTAATAATAATCTTAATCATCATCATCCTAGTCATCATCATCATCATCATAATCATAATCTTAATCATCATCATCCTAGTCATCATCATCATCATAATCATAATCATAATCTTAATCATCATCATCATAATCATAATCATAATCTTAATCATCATCATCATAATCATAATCATAATCTTAATCATCATCATCCTAGTCATCATCATCATCATCATAATCATAATCATAATCTTAATCATCATCATCCTAATAATAATCTTAATCATCATCATCCTAGTCATCATCATCATCATAATCATAATCTTAATCATCATCATCATCATCATCATCATCCTAGTCATCATCATCATTATCCTAATAATAATCTTAATCATCATCCTAGTCATCATCATCATAATCATTCTAATCATTATCATCATCATCATCCTAGTCATCATCATCATCATAATCATTCTAATCATTATCATAATCATAATCATCCTCATCATCACCATCACAATCATCATCCTATTCATCATCATCATCATCATGGTGTGGAGGTTAACGTTGGAATGGAAGAGCTCTGACTCAACACCTTTAGGATGAACTGGAACTGGAGTCTCCTCAACACTCTGTCTGATCTCACTAATGCTCTTGTAGCTGAATGAACACTAATCCCCACAGCCACCTGCTTCAACATCTAGTGGAAAACCTTCCAAGATGAGAAGAATGGAGAATGTTATAAGAATAAAATGTGGAATAAGACACTCCACACTTTCAGCACATACGTGTGTACGATGACCGAGAAGTGCAAAACACAACAAATCAGAAAAAAACAGAAAAGTGGTAGCTAAAGTGGTTAAGCCTCTGGAGCATTTACCGAAAGATCGGAGGTCAAGCCCAGTACTGCCAAGCTGCCACTGTTGAGCCCTTGAGCAAGGCCCCCAACCCACCCTGCTCCAGGAGTGCTTGCATCATGGCTGACCCTGTGCTCTGAACCCCTCCCCCCAAACCCCCAAAGATGGGATATGTGAAGAAAGAGTTTCACTGTACAAAAGTATTGGGACAACACTCCAAATAATTGAATTCAGGTGTTGTTTTTCAGGGGTTGGGCTTGGGCCCTTAGTTCCAGTGAAAGGAACTCTTAATGCTTCAGCTTCATACCAAGACATTTTGGACAATTTCATGCTCTTTGTGGGAACAGTTTGGGGATGACCCCTTCCTGTTCCAACATGACTGCACACCAGTGACCAAAGCAAGGTCCATAAAGACATGGATGACAGAGTCTGGTGTGGAGGAACTTGACTGGCCTGCACAGAGTCCTGACCTCAACCCCATAGAACACCTTTGGGATGAATTAGAGCGGAGATTGCGAGACAGACCTTCTCGTCCAACATCAGTGCCTGACCTCACAAATGCACTTCTAGAGGAATGGTCAGAAATTCCCATAAACACACTCCTAAACCTTGTGGAAAGCCTTCCCAGAAGAGTTGAAGCTGTTATAGCTGTAAAAGGGGCGGGTCAACTCCATATTACATTCATGTGCATGTAAAGACAAACGTCCCAAAACTTTTTTATAGTGTATATGTTTGTTATTTCTTAGATTTTAAATCCACGAAAATGATGTAAAGTGAACGCAGAACTCCACGTGTGTACAAAAAATAGTTAGATACACAATTTCATTTATGTCGAGTGACACGTCTCATCCAATCAGCGTTAAGATTTGTTATTTTGTTTTGCACTTCTCGTCAGGGGTGCACAAACTTTTGCTCCATAGGGTGTTAATTGAATGAAGAAAGATGCAAGATTTTTTCTCATCTAGATCTCTGCCATTACATATGCAGCTATAACTCCAAAGAAGACCAGAAGACACCAGAAGGACCAGATAAGATCTAGGCTCCAAAGAAGTCTTGAGCTCCAGAAAAAAATGTTAAAAAAATAAAATAAAATAAATTAGTCCTCTATATCCAAAATATTTTTATTTCTTAAAAAAAACCCAGTGAGTTATTTGCCATTTTTTTAATAAAGTTAAGTAGCTTCCCAATGAGGAGATGATGAGCCAGTGTAATAAAGTGAAGATGTAATCAGAGGCAGGTTGCTGTACTTCAGCAGATTATCATCAGGATTTAAAGATTCAGGGTGATCAGATCAGACAGTCTGTAATTGAATGATCTTCTATCTCTCTTTAAATGCTGATGAAGGTAGATAACGGTCCAGAGTCTATGGATGTTATGATCAGTAGAATTAAAAGCTAGTAACTCCACACAGCTGGATTTCCACATCTGCTTCATAAAGAGAGAGACAATAAAATGAAATAGACCAGAGCTTGTCACACGTCATGTTTATTTAGAAACTTTGGTTTTATTAAAAGAACGAAATGGCACCTTTGATTATTACGGAAGCCGGACCCAAGTAGAGGAGAAAAAAAAGGAAAGAAAAAAATTGATTTCTGACAAATCTAAAGAAATAAAAGAAGATTTTTTTTCCCCCAATTGAACACCAAAATGAGGGAAACAATTATTATTTTATAATGAACATAAAAAATAACAAAATGAGGAAAAAAAAGAAAAAATATTTATGAAGAATATTTTAACATTTTTCCCCCCATCACAAATACAAAACATTATATATTTTATTAAAAAAAAAGAAACAAAAAGAACAGGTTATTATTTTTATTTCAAAAAAATATTTTTTAAAAATACTGTTTTTCCCCTGATGTATACAAAAAAAATTATTTTATTATTTTTAGAGAATGTTTTTATAAAAAAACAAAAAGAAAGAAAGAAAAGAAAAATGGGCCAAAAGTTATTATTTCTAAATATATACAAAAGGGGAAAAAAAAGAGAGAAATGTATTATTTCTAGAGAATAAACTCCTGAAAATGACTTTTGAGTTATTGTGTAGGAAGAAAAGTATTTATATAAAAAAAAAAAAAAAAAAAATCGTGTTTGGCACGTTTCTCATTTTTCCCCTCTGGTTTCTTTTCTATATATAAAATTCTTAATACTCAGTGGCGTAAAGTCCAAAATTAAACTACAAGATCCCATCATCTGGAGGGATGTTGTTGTGTTTGGATCGTTTGAAGAGTTTAAAGTAACAACGTCTCATCATCTGTCTTATTAAACAGCAAATTCAACTTCCTGTATCCTGAAACAGCGTTACATTTACACACTTCAGTAATCAGATCAATAAAACGACCTCGAGAGTGCACACGCTGCATGGTAACCCCATCCTGCCTCTCAGACGCTGAGCGGACACGTGGACACTGGGCAGCTCGGAGGTCGCCGTCCTCTCGGAGTCTCACAGCAGCTCGGACTCGTGAGGAGAGAGAGCGATGGGGATCGTTTCAGCACACGGGCCCTGGAAATAAAAACTGAAAACCACACATTACCGTCAGAACCGTCAGTAACCTCAGTACCGTCGATGTCATCAGTATCGCTCAGGCTGTGAGTCTGATCGAAAACGTCGGCTTTCAGTGTGTTCTTCCCCCTGTTGGAGAACCTTACACAGAATTTTACTGGATGAAGATTCTGGGGCTCTTGGAGAACATCTCAGAAATGGGTTGGATATCAACATTTACTTTGAAGATACAAACATCTGTGTGAACTTTTCTATCGCTCCTAATATGCTACAGAAAAACAAATCCTTCTGAACTTCTTAAAATCCTGAGCTTCAGATTGACCTCCACTGTGGAGTGAGACATGATGAAGACACTCCATCATCGATCCACCAAAAACAGGAGGAAATTTCTTATAGCAAATCTTTCAGAATATTGAATAATTATAGACAGCAACTGAAGTATAAACCATAGAGTAATGTAATGCTAGATCATCATCACGAGTTGGTGCTCGGTTTAGAGTGCACTGTCTTGGAAGAAACCTTTTGATTTAAGAACACCATTAGTTGAACTATGACCCTTCATTACACCACCATGTGTGTGACGGAGTGTATTACGTGTGTGTTAGTGTGAGGTAACGTAGCCATAGACACGTGTTTAAGACTTTAAATGCTAGTTTTCTGGACTTGTTTTAATGATCAGCAGCGTGACTCACGTGAACCGAGACGTGCTGGGTCGAGGCCGGATGTTGAACTCCGCTACCGGAACGCCTCGGGACGCCACCTGGGGGGCAAACATGGCTGCCGGGAAGACGACCGACGCAGTACCGACCTGAGAGGATGGCCAGGAAAAGAGAAAATAACTCTGGAGTGTTTTCTTATTTTCTTGTCTATATTTTGTGAGTTTGCTTGGCTCCGGGTTTTCAGTTTTTGTGAAAGAAAAGAGTAAACACTCCCAGAAGAGACTCCATACTAAGGAAAATGCTTGAAACCTTTTAGTTTTTATTTACCAGTAAACTGATTTGTATGAAATGATTGGCACCACAGAAGTACTAAGGATCTAAAGGCTTACTAAAAGATCTACAATACCAAAAATCTTAACTTTAATTAAATGGTGGATTTTTATTACTCGTGTAGTTTTAAGTAAACAGACCACAAAAACCTATTATTATTTATTATCCATGTTCCAATAATTTTGGATGAGGAAAAAACTAATGCTATCATTTTTCCTGCACACTTTAAAAAGGAAAACTGACATGAAGGATTCGGGTATGACTAAATTCTTATTTTGTGTTAAACTAATCCCGCCCGAGTAGGGCTTGGGGCTCATTAGAGGAAATCGTGGTTGATTGAGTGTGAACCGTAATTTAATTCCACTTGTCAGAATCTGAGCTTCAGGTTTATTAGACTCAGACTCGGACGCTCCGGGGTTTAAAGAGCGGCGCCAGGGCGGCGTGATCTCACCAGCAGGCAGAGGTCGCAGGCGTCCAGCTCTTTCTCCACCTTGGTGAGGACGTGTGAGTCCAGCGTCTCCCCAAACCAGATGACATCGGGCCTCAGGAGACCGTCGCAGCCTCTCTCATCGCACCTGCGGCACGGAGAAACACCTCAGAAACTCAACAACACCTGCTTCCTGCGCATTAGCACCTTTTTAGCCGTGAAACGCTTCGCACGGCGCGCACGTCACCTTTAAAACGAGAAACGTTATTACTGATAAACCGTTTCAGCTCGCGGAAGTACGTGCTAATCACTATCGCTCGTGTCGGAAATCATTTTCACTTCAAGATTTGAGACTAAACTACTTCTGGAAAACCCGACAATGAAGGATTCCAAGTTGAACACGAAGATCGAAACGGATTATTTTGCAAATTTTTAGTTACAGCTCTTAACATTAACGCGTAAAGTTAGCATCCGTAACGAGTAGCTTTTGTATCATTTCCTAAATTGTTTAATAAAACAAAAACATTTTGAATAAATAACATTTATCATCACTAACAACATGCTTTTCCTGACACCTGTATTTCTTGTAAACAGCATGAATGGATGCTCACGGTAAAAAATAAGGAGTGTTTTTATTTTTGACGTTGAGATGCCAACAGATCTGTCCGATTAGCTTTGTTCATGCGTCAAAACAATTTCCACAATTTTTAAACTTCAGCCTCTTGTTTTGATGCTTCTCATAAACAGCACTCAAAACATTGTTGTAGTAATAAACGTAAAGTTATTCTGTGAGGCTATTTCCTGCAGAGAGAACCACTGGGGTAAATATAAACTGAGCTTGTGAGCAGTTCAGTATTGTGTGTAATACAGTGCTGCCATCTAGTGGAGCTGTGGTGTATTACAGCTCTGTGTTAAAGAGCATGACCACAGGGTTCCATGTAAGTACACGGATTTAAAACAAAATCTTTCAACATTCACGCTGCTTTAATAACATCACATCACATCACTCCTCTCCTTAAACACACTGGCTCATGGGGCTTTTCTAATTAACTGCGAAAAAATATTTTCTTCAATTTTAAACAATGTAGAGGTTTCACATACACAGATCAGGCATTACATTATGACCACCTGCCTAATATTGTGTTGGTCCTCCTTTTGCTGAAAGAACAGCCCTGACCCGTCCTGCACTGTGTATTCTGACCCCTTTCTATCAGAACCAGCATTAACGTCTTCAGCAGTTTGATCAACAGTAGCTCGTCTGTTGGATCGGATCACACGGGCCAGCCTTCGCTCCCCACGTGCATCAGTGAGCCTTGACCGTCCATGACCCTGTCTCCGGTTCACCACTGTTCCTTCCTTGGACCACTTTTGATAGATACTGACCACTGCAGACCGGGAACACCCCCACAAGAGCTGCAGTTTTGGAGATGCTCTGATCCAGTGGTCTAGCCATCACAATTTGGCCCTTCGTCAAACTCGCTCAAATCCTTACACTTGTCCATTTTTCCTGCTTCTAACATCAACTTTGAGGACAAAATGTTGACTTGCTGCCTAATATATCCCACCCACTAACAGGTGCCATGATGAGGAGTTATTCACGTCATCTGGCACTGGTCATAATGTTTTGGCTGATCGGTGTAAATATAACGTATAACATTAAGTCTATTTCTGAGCATTTCAAGCCATTATGAGCTAAACATGAACTTGTTTTTTCTTTCTTGCGCAAATAATCTGAACATTTCAATATTTAATGAGGTTAGTATAGAGTTTAGTCTAGTTCAGGAGAAAACATTCTGGATTGTCTTTTGATAATAATAATAATAGTAATAATAATAATAACAACAACAACAACAACAATGTTTTTATGCATAGACTGTTCTTACAATTGAATAATAAATTGCAAATTAGTAGCAAATAATTTTAATTAATTAAGGTGTAAATAGTGATTCAATAATGATTTTATCAATTTCTTTTTTTATTTGTTATATTATTTATTTATTTTTATTAAGCTCTGCACTTGTTAGCATGATTTTTAAAAAATAGAATAAATAACAAAAACAATAATAGCAACATCATTAACTATTATTATTATTGTTGTTGTTGTTTTGTTTGTTTGTTTGTTACCATGTTAAATGTTACAGGAAGCTTATTTGGTACCTCGGTAAATGTTCCACAGGAATGTCGGCTTCGATGCAGTTTGGATCCGGATCACTGTAACAGGAAGTGAACACATCGAGCTCAGATTCACTCTCACAACTTCACCTGGTCTAAATGATTGACACCTGAACCCCGTGGGGTCCGAAACCCCGCCCCCAGGCTAAACCGAGCCTGAAACACGCTGCAGTTCCTCTGTTCACCTGACGGGGGCAGCAGACTTCATTACCACACTGTTAGAGACTTCACATGCTCTCTGAATTCACCTGCAAACGATTCACTGAATCACCATTTCTCAAAGAGCTGGACAGAAGATTATTATTTTCCATCAAGAACAAGAGACAAATGCGTGTTTTAAAGGAATAATAAAAAAAATCATTGTAGAAAACATTCAGAATATTTAAAGGAAAAAAAAAGAGCAGTGAAAGTGAGGCAGATGGGAACTATACAATGTTGCCAAAAGTATTGGGACACCCCTCCAAATCACTGAATTCATGTGTTGTTTTTCAGGGGTTTTGCTCGGCCCCTTAGTTCCAGTGAAAGGAACTCATAATGCTTCAGCTTCATACCAAGACATTTTGGACAATTTCATGCTCTTTGTGGGAACAGTTTGGGGATGACCCCTTCCTGTTCCAACATGACTGCAGACTATGGGGTTGCGGTCAGGACTCTGTGCAGGCCAGTCAAGTTCCTCCACACCAAACTCACTCATCCATGTCTTTATGGACCTTGCTTTGGTCACTGGTGTGCAGTCATGTTGGAACAGGAAGGGGTCACCCCCAAACTGTTCCCACAAAGAGCATGAAATTGTCCAAAATGTCTTGGTATGAAGCTGAAGCATTAAGAGTTCCTTTCACTGGAACTAAGGGGCCGAGCCCAACACCTGAATTCAGTGATTTGGAGGGGTGTCCCAATACTTTTGGCAATATAGTGTATCTGCATCATGAAGCCATGAGTGTGCTGGTTATCACGGATCATGTGCAAACATACTGTCTTCACATCTTTGTCACGTCACTGATTTGGACACGCCCACATTGAAAATGAATGACTGTGTGTGAACGCAGCTTTAAACTACAGGATCAACAGCCACAAACATCTCGTTTCTCAAAGCTAGAGTTAAATAAAATCAATAAAAGAACATTTTAGATGTTTTGTGATGTTTAATCTCCACACACTGAAATGAAAAAGTTTGGACATCCCTGATCTACACTAAACACGTGAGCAGGATGAGAAGGAGAGATGTTTTTTCTCCTTACCCTTTACCCTGCAGAGCAGCACAGATGGGGCTGTGATGATTCACGTCCACGTCTCCACAGCTCAGACACCGGGTCCTGAAAACACTTCCTGTACACACACACACACACACACACAGTTAATCAACACCTTCTGAACAAGCACACAGTCTTAAGTCTTAAGTTTATTAAATCCTCCAGCAGTGCTGATGCTCACCGTGGACCTCGAGGATGTGTTTACTGCCTGCTTGGCGGTGCAGCTCGTCCGTGTTCTGAGTGATGACCACCACGGTGCGGCCCTGCTGCCTGAGACGGGCCTCGCACTCGGCGATGGCCACGTGCGCGGCGCTGGGTTTAGCCTTTAGCGCTAACTCCCTCCAGTATTGATAGAACTCCCACACACGAGACGAGTTACGGGAAAATGCCTGTGGGGTTGCCAGATCCTGCAAAAACAAAGAGCGCAGAGGTGAGAGGAAAGAACGGGTGAGGTGATGCCGGAAACTGTAATAATAATTATAATAAAAATAATAAATGAACTACTACAATTACTAATTATTATTATTATTATTAGTATTATTATTATAGAGCTCAGGTCTAATAAAAAATATTTTAATTAAAAAAGAAATTATCCACTGTTGTAGGTAACAGGTTTGTATTATTAAGCTCAGCTTTTACACTTAAAAATGAATTTTAAAAAATTAACTAACATTATTTACTGCATTAATTAATTAAAAAAAATCATTCTGCATTTATAAACCAAAGTAATAAACATAATGAATGAATGAATAAATTTATCTTCATATATAATTTATTTTCTTTATGAAACTAATTAAGCCAAATACAGGGTGCCAATATTCACAGTCACTGAGCTGATTATCATTTTACCTGTCATTTAATTTCTTTCTTTCTGCATTATTTAAAAGATTACATGTGAAACTCTTTAGGTTTAAATAAATAAACACGCTTTAATTCATGTTTTAATTCACACCGCTGACCTGATGTGACGTGTGCTTTGTTCTGCACTTAAATTCTCGATTCTGATTGGTTGATTAATTTTTCTTCTAGGTTTTTATTCATGCTCGTTCTATTACCTTACTGTTGCTATGGTAACAGCTTGCTCAGACATGGTGACCTTTTGTGTAAGGAGACTTTTGTTGAGGATTTATGGAAGGAGTCTCCAGTGTCAGAGAAACAGAGGGGACGACTGTTATAGCTGCTATAACGGAAGTGAGAACAGACTCTCTTGCGTCTCGGCGTAACTCTAAAGGGATGATAATCAAGCTTGGAGGCTGTACACTCACCTGCGTCTTCCACTTCCTCCAGTGTCCGCTGGCCGCTCTGAAGGTGGGCAGGCCGCTCTCGGCGCTCACTCCGGCTCCGGTGATGATGGCAATGTGCTTGGCCTTGGAGAAAACGTCACGGAACTCTGCTAAATCTGGGAAAAAAACAGGGGGATGAATGAGTTTGGGAATTTGAGATGAATTAGAGTGGAGACTGTGAGCCAGACCTTCTCGTCCAACATCAGTGCCTGACCTCACAAATGCGTTTCTAGAGGAATGGTAAAAAAAATTCTCAAACACACTCCTAAACCTTGTGGAAAGCCTTCCCAGAAGAGTTGAAGCTGTTATAGCTACAAAGGGGCAGGACAACTCCACATTACATTCATGTGCATGTAAAGGCAGACGTCCCAGTTTTGGGCTGGCTCTCAGTCTCCTCTCTAATTCATCCCAAAGGTGTTCTATGGGGTTGAGGTCAGGACTCGCAGGCCAGTCAAGTTCCTCCACACCAAACTCACTCATCCATGTCTTTATGGACCTTGCTTTGGTCACTGGAGTGCAGTCATGTTGGAACAGGAAGGGGTCATCCCCAAACTGTTCCCACAAAATTGACAGCATGAAATTGTCCAAAATGTCTTGGTATGAAGCTGAAGCATTAAGAGTTCCTTTCACTGGAACTAAGGGGCTGAGCCCAACCACTGAATTCACTGATTTGGAGGGGTACCCCAAAACTTTCGGCAATACAGTGTATATACAACTTGTGGGTGGAGCCAAATCTAAATATGCTGTTCGAAAAATTCAGCTTTCTGTCTTAAAAACTGTAATTCCAACTCAGGACAGTTTCCTGGTCCCCCGAGTTCAGCACGTGACGTCAGATGGTGGTGCGAGATCGGTACCTGACTTTGGCTGGGGTTCGACGCTCAGAGCCCTCAGGACTGTGATCCGATTCCCACAATCCACCTGACGGAGCAGGAGTCTCCGTGCCAGCTGCCGGATCAGCATCTCTGACTGGTTCTGCCTGTGAATCGGCGAAAATAGAGTTATTACAGGAACGTTATCAGTGACAGAGTGGGGTTTTTTATTGGGTGGGAAATTATTTTCCCTTTACAGCAGGTCCTGAAGCGAGCAATCCCGCTTATACCTCAACAATTCCTTTAACTTATTTAGAATAAAATCAATAAAACAAGTTATCAGTTATGTTACAGCAGCTATAAACCATCTTCTAGCACAAGTCCACATAATATCCACAACTAAACACTCTTATTTTTTCTGGTTGCTTGAATATGACATTATCTGGCAACCTCAACTATTAGTTTTTTGGCAATTTCTCTTAACTTTATTTCCGTAAAACTCTCTCTCTCACACACACACACACGATCACAGCCACTTTTAAGCCCTACAAATACATCACTATATCGTGTTTTTTATCTTCGTATACATATATTATTAAAGAATAAGATTGAGATTTTTTATACACATCTCAATTCTTTACGATCTCCGCTCATTTTAGATCATATGGCCAAGTAGCATTAGGGCTGCATCCCAAATAGCTGAAAAGTGCACTACATAGGGAGCAAGTGTGTCTCACCTATCTTGGTGTTAGAGCACGAAAAAACACACATCTCTGTACGGCTGTGGATGGCAAAAACGTGTGAGGTTGTAAAGTTTATAAACGGTGTGACTTAGTGGTTAATTCAGTCCCCTACAGAGTGCACTACATGTCCTGTAGGGAGCGGTTTGGGACGCGGCCCGGATCTACGTGCATTTCTGCAGGTTTCAGGGGGATTTGTTTTGCAATTGGATTTATGAAAACCTTGGGAAATACAATGAAAGCATTTTAATCAGCCCTGATACATCTTCCTGTATCGTTTAGTAGAAACTAGACGGCATTAAATCATTAAAATGGTAAGAAAAACAGTTTCTCGAGACATTCAGTGAAGCGCGAGCTTTAGCCAATCGACTAAAATGGCGTTCTTCATCCACTTGTCTCTTTCTGAGGGGGAAAAACAACGCTTTAAAACACAAAACAGCCTAACTATAGTGCTGTCATGGTATAAAAAGTGCATTTTAAATAAATTCTCACCCACCTCGTGCAGTTAAAGTTTGTAAACAAGTCGTACACTCGCCTTCTCTTTTTCTGCCACGAGTTTCAAAACAAACCCGGAAGCTCCTTACTGCCATCTGCTGGTGAGGGGCGGGGCCAGAGAAAACGGCATACTGTTTAGTCAACGCCATGCTATTGGTTCAGTCTTGATTTATGCAAATATATGCAAATATATTCAAGGTCTCGCGATTTCAATTGATCCATATATAACATGCTTCAGTAATTAGATTAGAAATGGTAAAATAACACTAAAGATTTACATACACAAAACATTTAGTACATAAATGAAGTATTGTTTGGTGAGTTATACAATGGTTGTAAATGTAAATTCTGGGATTTTTTTTTTTTACCGGGAATGACCTTAACGTGAATATACAAATCTGAGAAAGCTAACAAAATGTGAGTGGCCTAAATATGTGAGAGCAAAAACACCCCAGACATTCGTCCATATTGTGTGTGATATACACCGAACATTATGACCACCTGCCTAATTTTGTGTTGGTGCCAAAACAGCCCTGACCCTTCATGCACTGTGTATTCTGACCCCTTTCTATCAGACCCAGCATTAACTTCTTAACAGTAGCTCCTCTGTTGGATCGGATCACACGGGCGAGCTTTCGCTCCCCAAGTGCATCAATGAGCCTTGGCCGTCCATGACCCTGTC
>NC_080716.1:27777400-27834900 GCF_019097595.1 Hemibagrus wyckioides | reverse complement strand
AGCGCATTAATATTGATGACAGAGCTACGTCTACGGCTGGTATAGAAAAATACACCACATCTTCTGACCAATCAGATTTGAGCATTCTTACTGCTCTGTAGAGCAATGTGTAAATTTTACTGTTAAAATCTGATAACGATGCAGATTTCACCCAAACACACAGTCACATGGTGAATCGTTCCTAGTGTTTATATAAATACAGATTAAATGTGTCATGGATCCGGGGTGCACAAACTTTTCTAACTACACACATACGCTTTAATTGCCAATAAACATTTCAGTACAGATTTAATTTCATGCTACAATTATAAACGTTTTTATTTTTGATATACCAGGCTCGTTGTTAAACTGCATGCAATAATATTTCCGTATCAGTGGCTAATTTGTTCATCTCTGTGCTAATCTTTATTGTTCCATCAATACGCTTCTCGTTACTGAGCTTCATCATACAGAAAACTCAGACAATGTTACACTATTAAACTTCCAGCTGAACGTCACATGACTTTTTATAATCATTTTTTATAATTTGCCACATGGCTGGAAACAAAACCAGAAACAAACAAACTGAGGTTTTAATTTTACAAACCATTAATTACACTTCATTTCCCTTAAATGGGAATTCAGGGGGCAGATCCAGGCTTTCTGAGGGGCAGGGGCAAAAATATACAAAGTTCATCTCCTATTAAGCACCCATTAGGGCACTTGGCTTTGTTTTTCTGCATTTAAGGGAATCCTAGAGGGCACTTTGTCATGTTTACTCTGCCGAAAGTACACCCTACAGGGCACTTTGGCATGTTGCTCTACTCTCTGGACACCCTAGAGGGCACTTTGTCACATTTCTTTACTCTCCAGACACCCTAGAGGGCACTTTGACATGTATTCTCTGCTGAAAGTACACCCTAGAGGGCACTTTGTCATGTTTTCTATGTTGGACGTTCACCCTAGAGGGATCTTTGCCATGTTTTCTCCACTATTAGTCCACCCTAGAGGGCACTTTGTCATGTTTTCTCTTCCACCTGGACAACCTACTACTGCCTGGACAACTTAGAGGGCATTTTGTCATATTTTCTCTGCTGGAAGTACACCTTAGAGGGCATTTTTCCTTACCCTATTGGGTACTTCTTCAGATGTTTTTGCACTTTCTTACATTTTATCTACCACAGATCACTGTAAAGGGAACTTAATCACATTAGGAACACCCTAGAGGGCACCTTGTCATGTTTTATCTGCCGTAGCACCATAGAAGGTACTTTTTTTCACATTAGGAGCATGCTAGAGGGCACTTTATCACATTGCTGAGTACCCTAAAGGGCACTTTCTCATGTTTTATCTACCATAAGGGCAACCTATCACATTATTCCTACTGTATGGGCATCCATTGCATGTAGGAACAGGATTTGTGATTGCCGTCACTTCACTATGTGTCTAGAGTTGAGAAAATTATTATTCCGCTGCTTGCTTCTGACACTGAACTAAGAGCTCTATGTCGCGTACACTCGCAGAAAACAAACCCTCGCCATGCTAGTGTGAGCACAGGGTTCGAGCTTTTGTGTTCGTTTTTCTGCTGTCGGATTTCATGCTTGTGTTGGTTTGTATTCTCTCCTCGGTGACCGTAAGTCATTGCTACATTTACAGGAAGCTAATAACACTAACAAAATCTCGAAGGTCTTATGATACAGTTAGCGTGGTGTGTGTGTCTCAGTGATGGAATTATAAATATCGACAATAAACATCTTTTTCATCTAATCAGAATCTGGAGGAGATTTTATTTAATGTACACAATGAGAAGGAAACCACACACACACACACACACACACACACATTGCAGTGGTATTTCATAATGTAGAAGCACCATATAGAATAGAATTCTTTACAGCAGTGTTTACCTCGGGCTAGAAAGTTCTAGAACTTCTAGATGTATTTAAAATATATATAAATTTGGGAGGCAGTTGGGGGTTCGATTCCTGCCTCCACCCTCTGTGTGTACATGTATGTGGAGGTTGCATGTTCTCCCTGTGCCTCAGGGGTTTCCTCAGGGTTCTCCGGTTTCCTCCTCCGGCTTAAAGACATGTGCTGTAGACTGACTGGCTTCTCCAAATAGTGTGTAAGTGTATGATTGTGTGTGTGATTGTGTCCTGTGACGAGTTGGCACCCTGTCCAGCGTGTCTGGTGTCCTGCGTCCACTTGGACTTTGTCCACGTCTCAGAGACCCTGTGTAGGATAAACGCTACAGACAATGGATGAATGGACAGAATGTTTAGGTGAGCAAAGGTTTTGGAACTTGCGTCTGACCGGTGTTTTTTGAAATAATTAATAATAATAATTATAATAATAATAATAATAATAAAGAATATTTTTAAAATTAAATTTTAATTTTTAAATTTAAAAGAATTAATAATAATAATCATAATAATAATGATAATAATAATAATAAAGAATATTTTTTAAAATTAAATTTTAATTTTTAAATTTAAAAGAATTAATAATAATAATCATAATAATAATTATAATAATAATAATAATAATAAAGAATATTTTTAAAATTAAATGAAATTATTGTTTTAGAAAGAGTACTAACAATTTGTAAATAATATTAAAAAAATAAATAAATAAATAAAATTCTTAGCATTATACTTTCAGCAAATACACACACACACACATACACACTTGAGCGCACTCGATCCTGACTCTTCCCATTTGCATTCCACGACAATCCGATTATAATAACGAGAGCAATCAACGAGTCTAATCCCTCTCCTCAATCTCCTAATCTGCATATCCCATGATGCTTTGCGCCTCCCCTCAGCCTCAGAGGCGCTGGTCGGTGCCGGTGTTGTTATGGGTGCCCCTGCAGTGTGCTGTGTCAGCGTGAGGATGGTGATGTATGACAGGCATGACGCTGGTGCAGTGTGGATGATTAACACACCGTCAGCTTCCTCCTGCGTGTCCTAGAAAAGATGGTGGACGGCTTTCTGTGACGCTCTCTGATGGACACTTACTGTTAAACCTGACCGCGTGCGTCTGGAACATGTGTACACACACACACACACACACACACTCTCTCTCTCTCTCTCTCTCTCTCTCTCTCTCTTCTCTCTAAGGATCAGCACAGCTTCCTGCTGCAGTATGAATGTGTGTGTGTGTGTGTGTGTATTGGGTGTGACTGCTGGCTGACACTGCGGAACAGACTCGCTCTGCTCTGCTTTGCTACAAACTCACACTGCCATGACGACCAAACCCTGGTCACATGACTGACTTTACATAATAATAATAATAATAGTAATAATAATAATAATAATAATAATAATAATAATAATAATAATAACCGTATCTTACTCTCATTCGCCTCAGAAGTGCGTTACTGGGAAAGTTACTGGGAAAATGGGTTATAAACTGGGAGTAAAAGGAGGAGAATTGCACCCCGTCTCAGAGAACATGGACTGAAGCGTCGTCATTAAACAGACTGAAAAATGGCAGGTGTAACAATCTAGTGATTATCAAAATAGGACCAAAAAAAAAAAACTGGTGTGAAAATGCATGCTAGCGAAGTGATTAGCCGGTAACTCGGAAATGTTTAAACGTTATCATGATCCGTGAATCAAGTTAGGCTGTGTCTCAATCGTAACTAAAGTACTCAGGACAAAGTAATCAGGAAGTCGATCATTTTAAGTCTCTTGATCACTAAATCCTTCCAGGTTCTCTCTCTCTCTCACACACACACACACACACAAAATCCCACAATGCACCAAAAAGAAAAAGGGCGCAGCATCAATGCTCACTATGTTCCCTTACTGGAAAACATCATATTTGAAGCTGAAGCAAAAAAAAAAATGATACATTATACTGTGACTGATAAGGAAATTAGGGTCATGTGACAGGAAATGGAGTCATCAAGTGTCCCAGCTTATCCTTAGCAGTGCCTCAAGTCCATGATTGGGACGCCGCCTTTGGTCATTTAGTATAACGGTGTCCAGTAAGACGCCGTATGAACAGAGATGAGAGATCGGATCATTGAGTGGAATCACCAGATATGGAACGGCGTGGTCAAATGAATAGAGGGCGGAGTCAAGGAGAAGGAGGGTCGAATGAATGGAGGGCGGAGTCAAGGAGAAGGAGGGGCTAATTCCACGAATGAGTGATGAATGTGTGTTACAGTCGAGTGATACCTCAAGAGTCCGTCTGAACAAAATTTCCCTCCGTATACACCAGTGTGTCACAGATCATCAAATATTCATCACTGCCCCAAGAATAAAACCCCTCCGGTTTACTGTGGAGGTGAAATACGGACAAATCCCTTCACTCTCAAGCTCTGAAGCTCGATCTGTAAGTTTAAAGCTGCAGTGTTTACCTTTCTCCTGGGACAGAGACTCTTACATTACAGCATAAAATCTATAAAATCCTATCATATAAAGGACATATGTAGAACCGAAGGGCCTCTGATGGACCTAATGAGTGTTAATGATGACATTAGTAGACTTTATAGCTTTATTAACAGAGAGACCACAGACACGCCCGGGACACAGGAACAGAACCTCCTGCTTTAGAACCTTCAGAAGCTTCACACTTAAAAGGAGAACCTAAAGTGAAGTAAACTTTTAAATAATGGTTCTACGTGAAGGTTCTGAAATGGTTCTCCGTCAGGGGGTATTGGTTCCATGCAGAACCTTTTATATCAACAGAAGGTTTCCATGGCACAGAAGGTTCTTTAGAATTTAGGAAGGGTTATTATGGCACTATGAACAACCGGGGTTCTTTTACGAACCCTTTACTGAAAGGTTGTTTGGGGAACCGGAAATGTTTCTTCTGTGAAATCACTGCCCATATCCTCTTTATGGGTTCTTCCTGGAACTTTTAAGAGTGTAGAAAAAAAATGGAAAAGAACCAATGTGGTTCCTTGAATCCAAGGACAATGATTTTTTTTTTAGAATTGCTTAGGGATTCTTCATTATTTATTTATTTATTTATTTATTTATTTATTTATTTATTTATAATTGAATTATTTATTTATTTGTTT
Organism: Hemibagrus wyckioides; assembly: GCF_019097595.1. NCBI lineage: Eukaryota > Metazoa > Chordata > Actinopteri > Siluriformes > Bagridae > Hemibagrus > Hemibagrus wyckioides. The sequence goes on along the minus strand of NC_080716.1, from coordinate 27,829,886 downwards.
TTTTATTAATTCATTTTTTCATTCATTCGATCTTTCACTTATTTATTTATTTATTTTATTATTCATACATTTAGTCATATATATATATATATATATATAACACCCACAAATCTAGACCAGAAAACAGCAAATTGAAGCAAATATAAATAAATAAATGATATAATTTATAGTTTTGATCACAGTGAAACTCCTCCCTCATCCTTTCACAGGTTTTTAATCAACTCTTCCATCTTTTCTAAAATTCCTGAACATTTCACAGCACTGAACCGATTCTCTACACGGAGACACATCTCCCAAAAGTAATGGCACCCATTACACCTTCTTTCTATTCTATTCTAGTCTTTCAACAGTTAGAAATCTTCATGGCTCTCCCTAAAGATGTTACACAGAACCATTTTTTTTGGAAAAGGTTCTACACTTTTAAAAATAAAAGTGACGGCAGAACCAAAAAGGGATTTGGGATGTCATGGCAGAATGTTATGTCATGTTATAGCAGCAATGAACAGTCTTACCTTCACCAAAAATTAATTTTATTAAATAAAAATTAATTAAGAGCAACAACAACAACAACAATAATAATAATAATAATAATAATAATAATAATTTTGCCATTAACAATAAACATTTTGCATAATTAAACATTAAATAATAAAACCATTTCACGGCTTATTCATCTAGGAAATTTCTTTTTTTTTTCTTCTTTTTTTTAAATTTAATTAATTAATTTGTTTATTTATTTATTTATTTTCAAAATTGGAACTGAGGTTGTAAATAGTGGGGAAAAGTAAACGCGCCCCTTCTTATATCACCACTAGTGGATGTTGTGCTGTTTGTCTTTTATACATTGTTCTGAGAAAACATCAGTAATTATAAAGATTCTCTGGGACATTTATCAACACTGAACCACATGCCTTTCTAGACTGTGTGTGTGTGTGTGTGTCTACATTGGAAATCAATATAAATGAAATGTCTTTTGTGGACCATGTCCTTAGTGTCTCATACACACAACACATACAGCATTGTGTCTGCAGTAAAGGGATTCATTCTCCTCTCTCTGTCTGTCTCTCTCTCTCTCTCTCTCTCTCACACACACACACCATCTCCCAGATGGTCAGTAGTGCGTTTTATCCGATATGTGCTGTCTGCTTTGCTGAATCCAGGTCAAACCCCGCTGTGTGTGGTGTGTGGTGGAGCAGAATTCTGGATAACAGCAGCTTGTGTGTGTGATGTCTCCACAATCAGTGTAACTATAAATAGTTTAAAAAAAGGATTACTTCTTCTATCGTGTCTGATCCGTTAAAGCATTTTAGTTACAATCGGTGTGGCAGGATGTGGAATTGAGAACATGCTGTTATAGGAAAATAATTGAGAGAGAGAGAGAGAGAGAGAGAGAGAGAGAGAGAGAACATGATGTTATAGGAAAATAATCGAGAGAGAGAGAGAGAGAGAGAACATGCTGTTATAGGAAAATAATCGAGAGAGAGAGAGAGAGAGAGAGAGAGAGAACATGCTGTTATAGGAAAATAATCGAGAGAGAGAGAGAGAGAGAGAGAGAGAGCATGCTGTTATAGGAAAATAATCGAGAGAGAGAGAGAGAACATGCTGTTATAGGAAAATAATCGAGAGAGAGAGAGAGAGAGAGAGAGAGAACATGCTGTTATAGGAAAATAATCGAGAGAGAGAGAGAGAGAGAGAGAGAGAGAAAGAGAGAGAAAGCATTCTGTTATAGGAAAATAATCAAGAGTGAAAGAGTGGGGGGGGCAAGAGAGTGGATGTGTGCATGAGAGAGAGAGAGAGAGAGAGAGAGAGAGTGTGAGGGAGTAGCTATAACTCTGCTTCATCACTCCACCATGTTGTTGCTGGTTTTTCTTTAACCCCATGACGCCAGGTGTTTTATTCCTCACACATGGTGTTGTACAGGTTCAGCAGCTGGATGGTCCAGCAGTGTGTGTGTGTGTGTTTGTGTGTGTGTGTGTGTGTGTGTGTACAGTAGCAGTGTAGTTGTGATGCTTGTGGGTTCTGGTATAAATGGGATGTTTGTGATGCAGAAAACGGCCTAGTGTCTTCCCAAAGGCGGCTTTATTAACTCCATCCATCATATCAGGAGACGTGTGTGAGATACCGTTCTGTTCATCCCAGAGTCATTCCAGGACGAGTGCAGAAACTAACGCTAGTGCTGGAGAAGTCTCTCCGCCTTAAACAGGGGGGATAAGTGGGGTGAAGTCGCCTGGTGCAGTGTGTGAATTAATAAGAGGGTTGAAGAGGAGGAAGTAAATTGGCTGAGCAGTGAGAGAGAGAGAGAGAGAGAGAGAGAGAGAGAGAGAGAGAGAGAGAGAGAGAGAGAGATATTCTTTCTCAGTGTGATCTTTTGTTGATTGTTTGTTTGTGAAATCTTTTTTTAATGCTTTGAAATGTCTAAAATACAACATTGTCATATAACACATTGCTGCCAGTAATCTGTGTGTGTGTGTGTGTGTGTGTGTGAGAGAGAGAGAGAGAGAGAGAGAGATCTGTGTCCATTCTCATGCCTCATCAGACAATAAACACTAATAATCTGTAATCTAATGCTAATAAGATCTCTGATAAAGTTCTGTATATTTCTGAGTGTAATTTATATGAACTGACTGAACTCTGCGTCTCTGTTTCATTCATCTGTTCACTTTATTCTCATCTATTCACATTTATACAGCACTTACATTCAAACAATTTCTGCAACAGTAAAAAAAAAAATGCCTTGACTCATCATCAGTCCGTGATTAGTACATGCCTTGACTCATCATCAGTCTGTGATTAGTACATGCCTTATCTCGTTATTAGTTAGTGAAATTTTTAGAAGAACTTTTTCGTTAGTTAGTTAGTTAGTGATTAGTACATGCCTTAACTCATCATCAGTCTGTGATTAGTACGTCTTGACTCATCATCAGTCTGTGATTAATACATGCCCTAACTCATCATTATTAGTGAACTTTTTAGAAGCATTTTTCGTTAGTTAGTTAGTGATTAGTACATGCCTTAACTCATCATTAGACTGTGATTAGTACATGCCTTAACTCATTACTAGTAGCACATGCCTTCATTTTTGATTAGTTAGTGATTAGTACATGCCTTAATTAATTCATCACTACTTAGTGATTAGTACAGGCCTTAACTCTTTATTAGTTAGTGATTAGTACATGCCTTAACTCTTTATTAGGTAGTGATTAGTACATGCCTCTAACTCATTATTACTTAGTGATTAGTACATGCCTTGATTAATTAATTAATTAATCATTCGTTAGTGATTAGTACATGCCTTAACTCATTATTAGTTAGTGATTAGTACACGCCTCTAACTCATTATTACTTAGTGATTAGTACATGCCTTGATTAATTAATTAATTAATCATTCGTTAGTGATTAGTACATGCCTTAACTCATTATTAGTTAGTGATTAGTACACGCCTCTAACTCATTATTACTTAGTGATTAGTACATGCCTTGATTAATTAATTAATCATAAGTTAGTGATTACTACATGCCTTAACTCATTATTAGTTAGTGATTACTACATGCCTCTAACTCATTATTACTTAGTGATTAGTACATGCCTTGATTAATTAATTAATTAATCATAAGTTAGTGATTAGTACATGCCTTAACTCATTATTAGTTAGTGATTACTACATGCCTCTAACTCATTATTACTTAGTGATTAGTACATGCCTTGATTAATTAATCATTACTTAGTGATTAGTACATGCCTTAACTCATTATTAGTTAGTGATTACTACATGCCTCTAACTCATTATTACTTAGTGATTAGTACATGCCTTGATTAATTAATCATTACTTAGTGATTAGTACATGCCTTAACTCATCATTAGTTCATACTGAAGTAAGTAATAATTCAGGTCAAGTCAAGAAGCTTTTATTGTCATTTCCTCCAGATCTAGCCGATGCATTAAAGTGAAGCAGGCTTCCTGCAGGAGCTCCATTCAGACACAGAGCTACAGAGAACACCACAGGACTAAAGGCTAAAGACTAGAGTATTAGTGTCTCATTCTTCAACTCCTGTTTTTATAAACTCTTCCTGTTTATTTTTCATTATTAGTTTCTCACTATATTACATTTTTTAGCAGTCGCAGTTGCAGGACTCCTGAAATCCAGGGTTGTTGCACCCACAGCACCCCCCCCCCACGTCCCTGTCCTCTTCTGCTTGTCGTCAGATTCGAGTTAGCCATTGCTCATTTTAACAGGATGTGTTAAACTGGGAATTTCCATGACCAGCGAGATCTAGAGCCGCTCTCTGATCCGATGACCGGAAGCACATCGGCTTAAAGAAACTGGTTATTTGCGTGTGCTGTGGAATATCGTGGTGTGATGTAACAAACAGCTTCGTCCTGCTCACACAAGCAGAGTGTGAAATTGCAATTAGGTTAGCTGTCATGTTTTAGCTGGAGCTAGAGCTCTCTTTACCGCCTGAAGTTTCAGCACTTTATTAGCCGGCGACTGAGGTCTCGGTAATGCTCTGCACTCTGCATCGCAGGATTTATTGGACAAAAGCAAGAGAAACATTCTCCAAATAACCAGAGCTTGATTTGTTTTTTTCCATCCATGCCTGTTTTTTATGCTGCATACACACAGGAAGTGGTCATAAATACATCAGTGTTACACCCTTTCTTTTTATTAGCAGTGTTAATGAATCCGTTTAAAGTTGTTTATCTGTAGATTTAGTTCTAGATGTCAGATTCACCTTCACACTGTGTCTTCAGTCAGTATTTTCTATCTCTGTGGGGTTTTTTTCCCCGGATTTAAGGAAGTGCTTGTGTTTGAGACACGCTGGTGATTTGAATCCTCTAAACATGGAGCTCGGGAAATCCTCGTTAGCATAGCATGCACTTAACGCGACGCTGATTACGCTAAACCTTACCAGATTTAACTACAGCTCCACTATTTGGGCTAAAATGTTAACCGAAACAATTATATCTCTGTACCAAAGACTTGTATATTATTATCTATACTGTAGAACCTTAAAAAGATGGAAGGAAGGAAGGAAAGAAAGAAAGAAAGAAAGAAAGAAAGAAAGAAAGAAAGAAAGAAAGAAAGAAAGAAAGAAAGATGGAAGGGAGGGTTTTCTCAAGGCGCTTCATATTTGGAATCTCTAAAAGGTTCTACACACTATTAAAAATTAAGGTTCCAGGAGAAGGCACTTTTTCTCTTAGTGCCATAAAGAAGAGTTTTATAGTCTGAAGAACCTTCATGAAAACTTTCCCTGGATGTTAAAAGTTCTTTATAGAACCGTAGACCATGACAGAGGACTCTCAGAGAACAGTCAGCAGGGTTCTTTGTAGCTTGTGTAGTCCAAAGCCATCTTCATGGTTTCTAAGCAGAAGCAGGGCATCGGGATGGGTCAGGCAAGTCCAGAGAGCAGAACGGGGTAAGGATTACTGGCATAGCTGGATTAGCTTGTAATAGAGAGAGAGAGAAAGAGAAAGAGAGAGAGAGAGAGAGAGAGAGAGAGAGAGAGGGAGATTATTAGTAAGGTGTTGGGCAACAACAAGCCACCTGGATCAGCTTCAGTGCCTCCTACATGTCTATGGATCTGCATCAGATGGTGTTTGGATGATGGTGTTTGGATGATGAAGGTGTTTGGATGATGATGGTGTTTGGATGATGATGGTGTTTGGATGATGAAGGTGTTTGGATGATGATGGTGTTTGGATGATGATGGTGTTTGGATGATGAAGGTGTTTGGATGATGATGGTGTTTGGATGATGAAGGTGTTTGGATGATGATGGTGTTTGGATGATGAAGGTGTTTGGATGATGATGGTGTTTGGATGATGAAGGTGTTTGGATGATGATGGTGTTTGGATGATGAAGGTGTTTGGATGATGATGGTGTTTGGATGATGAAGTTGTTTGGATGATGAAGGTGTTTGGATGATGAAGGTGGAGCGCTGAGTGTAGTCTAACACATCACTCCACTCGTAACGGCCATAGCGTAAAATAGCAGCCAAAGGGAGGAAGGAAGGAAAGATGGAAGGAAGGAAAGATGGAAAAATGGAAGGAAGAAAGGAAGGGAGGGAGGGAGGGAGGGATGGATGGATGGAAGAAGGAAGGAAGGAAGGAAGGAAGGAAGGAAGGAAGGAAAGAAAGATGGAAGGAAGGAAGGATGGAAGGAAAGATGGAAGGAAAGAAAGAAAGAAAGAAAGAAAGAAAGAAAGAAAGAAAGAAAGAAAGAAAGAAAGAAAGAAAGAAAGAAAGATGTAAAGGTGGAGGGAGGGAGGGAGGGAGGGAGGAAGGAAGGAAGGAAGGAAAGAAAGATGGATGGAAGGAAGGATGAAAAGAAGGAAGGAAGGAAGGAAGGAAGGAAGGAAGGAAGGAAGGAAGAAAGGAAGGAAGGAAGGAAGGAAGGATGAAAAGAAGGAAGGAAGGAAAGAAAGATGGAAGGACAGATGGAAGGAAGGAAGGATGAAAAGAAGGAAGGAAGGAAAGAAAGAAAGATGGAAGTATGGATGGAAGGAAGGAAGGAAGGAAGGAAGGAAGGAAGGAAGGAAGGATGAAAAAAAGGAAGGAAGGAAGAAAGAAAGGAGGGATGAAAAGAAGGAATGAAGGAAAGAAAGATGGAAGTACGGATGGAAGGAAGGAAGGAAGGAAGGATGAAAAGAAGGAAGGAAGGAAGGATGAAAAGAAGGAAGGAAGGACGGATGGAAAGAAGGAAGGAAGGAAGGAAGGAAGGAAGGAAGGAAGGAAGGAAGGAAGGAAGGATATAGCAAAACAGAGATTATTTCTTTCCATTTATTTCCATGTATCCTCAGTCTGTCCAGTTGTTCTACTCCTGCCATGACTACATGCAGTAGATCAGATAGATGTACCACAGCTACCTCCATCCCATCGTCTGTATCCTCCAAATCCATCACATGGCACACACACACACACACACACACTCCCTCACACACACACACACACACATTCACACCCTGCCTTGTTAAACCACCCACTGGAATGCTTTAGGGAGGTGAGAGGAGGCCAGAAAAACCTGGAGAAACCCTCACAGTGGAGAACATACACAGCTCCTCACATTAACACGAGGAACCTCACAGGAAGGTGTGAGGCAGCAACACTCTCCACTGTAACACCATCCGGTCCAGGATCCTGACACAGGGTTCTGCTGTCTACAGAGAACAGAAACACAAACAATAGCGATCTACTGCTGCCCCCTACTGGTGAAACACCATAACTACATGGAATCATGTGTCACGTTCAAAATTTAATGTAAAGGTTAATTTAGCCTGAAATTATTATATTAAATCATTATTAGGGTTAATATAAAAATACGTATTTCATCTGAACATTCATATTCATTCATATTGGACAAGCTTTTCCTTTCAACAAATCTGGACCATGTACATAGCAACATGCTTCTCAAGATCCAAGACATTATCAGTGAGATATTAAATATAAGATTTATATGATTTTTCTGTAAAATCATTATAATCTATATGCTTAAGATATTTGTTTACGTGTAATTTTAGGAGGGGGGCGGGCACTTGGAGAAAGATTTTCCTCTAGATGTTGTGTTTACATTTTCTATTCACTGGTTTGAAATGTTCTGTCTATCTTCTCCCATCATCTCTCTATTATTCTGCCCTTTTTTCTATTCTATTCTTTTCTTTCCTTTTCTTTTTTTTGTAACTCACACCAGACTTGGTATCATAGCTGCAAGGAGAAAAAGTGTGAAAATCCAGGAGCTGTTTTTCTTTTTGTGTGACATTCAAGCCCACAAAACAAGCAGCCTCGTTTATCAAGCTGGTTATGAACGATTTTTTATTTTCCGTAAATCTTTTACAGAAGTGTGTACATGAGAAATGGAAAAATACGGAAAAATACTGTTCGTATCTTACGTTTCGGTAACAAGAGTCTCGTTAATGTGATTGATTTACTGTAATTTTAAGTTACTGTGATTTTATACCCTGTTTGGTTTAATCAACTTCAATACACTATATTGCCAAAAGTTTTGGGACACCCCTCCAAATCATTGAGTTCAGGTGTTGTTTTTCAGGGGTTGGGCTCGGCCCCTTAGTTCCAGTGAAAGGAACTCTTAATGCTTCAGCTTCATACGAAGACATATCAAGACACCAAAGACACGGATGAGTGAGTTTGGTGTGGAGGAACTTGACTGGCCTCAACCTCATAGAACACCTTTGGGATGAATTAGAGCGGTGACTGTGAGCCAGACCTTCTCGTCAAACATCAGTGTCTGACCTCACAAATGCACTTCTTCTAGTGGAAGGGTCAAAAATTCCCATAAACACACTCCTAAACCTTGTGGAAAGCCTTCCCAGAAGAGTTGAAGCTGTTATAGCTGCAACTCTATATCGCATTCATGTGCATGTAAAGGCAGATGTCCCAGTTTTGGTCTGGCTCACACTCTCCGCTCTAATTCATCCCAAAGGCGTTCTATCAGGTTGCGGTCAGGATTCTGTGCAGGCCAGTCAAGTTCCTCCACACCAACCTCCCTCATCCATGCCTTTATGGACCTTGCTTTGGTCACTGGTCTGCAGTCATGTTGGAACAGGAAGGGGTCATCCCCAAACTGTTCCCACAAAGAGCATGAAATTGTCCAAAATGTCTTGGTATGAAGCTGAAGCATTAAGAGTTCCTTTCGCTGGAACTAAGGGGCCGAGCCCAACCCCTGAAAAACAACACCTGAACTCAGTGATGTGGAGTGGTGTCCCAATACTTTTGGCAATATAGTGTAGTTAGGCGGTTAAACACTGAATGTGACAGACGTGCGTCACAATAAAAAATTAGCGGAAGTCTGATATGAATAAACGGCTGGCCAATTACATGACAAACATGAAAAGAGCAAAATAGATGATAAAGCTGTGAAATATATTACAGAACCTGGACCTTTTTTCTTTCTCTCTCTGATGTAAAAGCGTGAGATGAGCCGTTACTGGATTTATCCAATCAGGATAGCAGCAGCATAGCTTGTTTTCAGCTATTTTTCTCAGCATTGCCTTTTATGGAGATTTGTGGGCGGGGCTAACTGTAACTATGGTGTAGTATGAGAAAAAATCTGAGGATCTTTTTGTATATTTGTAGAAGTAGGAGTAGGAGGACATGGTGTTGTGGTCTAATATCTAGAAATGTATAGACATTTTGACTGTGTGACTTTACACTCTTGAGTGGAGCCACTAGATGATGCTAGAAACCAGCTCCATGTAGACGAGCTCCCTGTTTTCCAAACGCCTTGGAGACTCTCAATACATCCACCCTGACAGTAAGGACACCACAGCTCTCAGGCGGAGTCAGACTCACACGTGGAAGATGACACAGTTGTTCTTTTGAGAGAGGAGATTAAACTGCATTTCTCCTCACAGTGACATCAGCTCTCGGGTTAATCGCTCGATAAAGCTTTATTTGGAGTGGCACAAGAGATAAATAAAAACCCAGCATCATACACTGTTGTGTAGAAGTCATATAATGGTGTATAGAAGTGTACTCGGTATGAACACCAAACAGGCATAACATTATGACCACCTGCATAATATTGGTGTTGGTCCCCCTTTTGCTGCCCTGACAGCCCTGACCCGTCCTGCACTGTGTATTCTGACCCCTTTCTATCAGAACCAGCATTAACGTCTTCAGCAGTTTGATCAACAGTAGCTCGTCTGTTGGATCGGATCACACGGGCCAGTCTTCTCTCCCCACGTGCATCAGTGAGCCTTGACCACCCATGACCCTGTCTCCGGTTCACCACTGTTCCTTCCTTGGACCACTTTTGATAGATACTGACCACTGCAGACCGGGAACACCCCACAAGAGCTGCAGTTTTGGAGATGCTCTGATCCAGTTGTCTAGCTACACTATATTGCCAAAAGTATTCGCTCACCTGCCTTGACTCGCATATGAACTTAAGTGACATCCCATTCCTAATCCATAGGGTTCAATATGACGTCGGTCCACCCTTTGCAGCTATAACAGCTTCAACTCTTCTGGGAAGGCTGTCCACAAGGTTTAGGAGTGTGTTTATGGGAATTTTTGACCATTCTTCCAGAAGCGCATTTGTGAGGTCACACACTGATGTTGGACGAGAAGGCCTGGCTCTCAGTCTCCGCTCTAATTCATCCCAAAGGTGTTCTATCGGGTTGAGGTCAGGACTCTGTGCAGGCCAGTCAAGTTCATCCACACCAGACTCTGTCATCCATGTCTTTATGGACCTTGCTTTGTGCACTGGTGCACAGTCATGTTGGAAGAGGAAGGGGCCAGCTCCAAACTGTTCCCACAAAGTTGGGAGCATGGAATTGTCCAAAATGTCTTGGTATGCTGAAGCATTCAGAGTTCCTTTCACTGGAACTAAGGGGCCAAGCCCAGCTCCTGAAAAACAACCCCACACCATAATCCCCCCTCCACCAAACTTTACACTTGGCACAATGCAGTCAGACAAGTACCGTTCTCCTGGCAACCGCCAAACCCAGACTCGTCCATCAGATTGCCAGATGGAGAAGCGCGATTCGTCACTCCAGAGAACGCGTCTCCACTGCTCTAGAGTCCAGTGGCGGCGTGCTTTACACCACTGCATCCGACGCTTTGCATTGCACTTGGTGATGTATGGCTTGGATGCAGCTGCTCGGCCATGGAAACCCATTCCATGAAGCTCTCTGCGCACTGTTCTTGAGCTAATCTGAAGGCCACATGAAGTTTGGAGGTCTGTAGTGATTGACTCTGCAGAAAGTTGGCGACCTCTTCGCACTATGCGCCTCAGCATCCGCTGACCCCGCTCCGTCAGTTTACGTGGCCTACCACTTCGTGGCTGAGTTGCTGTCGTTCCCAAACACTTCCACGTTCTTATAATACAGCTGACAGTTGACTGTGGAATATTTAGGAGCGAGGAAATTTCACGACTGGATTTGTTGCACAGGTGGCATCCTATCACAGTTCCACACTGGAATTCACTGGGCTCCTGAGAGCGACCCATTCTTTCACAAATGTTTGTAAAAACAGTCTGCATGCCTAGGTGCTTGATTTTATACACCTGTGGCCATGGAAGTGATTGGAACACCTGATTCTGATTATTTGGATGGGTGAGCGAATACTTTTGGCAATATAGTGTATCACAATTTGGCCCTTCGTCAAACTCGCTCAAATCCTTACTCTTGTCCATTTTTCCTGCTTCTAACATCAACTTTGAGGACAAAATGTAGACTTGCTGTCTAATATATCCCACCCACTAACAGGCGCCATGATGAGGAGATCATCAGTCTTATTCACTTCACCTCTTAGTGCTTGGTGTGTAGTAGTGTACTTGTTGTGTAGTGTGTGTACTTTGTGTGTACTTGTTGTGTAGTAGTGTACATGTTGTGTAGTGTGTGTACTTTGTGTGTACTTGTTGTTTAGTGTGTGTACTTTGTGTGAACTTGTTGTGTAGTGTGTGTACTTTGTGTGTACATGTTGTGTAGTAGTGTACTTGTTGTGTAGTGTGTGTACTTTGTGTGTACTTGTTGTGTAGTAGTGTACATGTTGTGTAGTGTGTGTACTTTGTGTGTACTTGTTGTTTAGTGTGTGTACTTTGTGTGAACTTGTTGTGTAGTGTGTGTACTTTGTGTGTACATGTTGTGTAGTAGTGTACTTGTTGTGTAGTGTGTGTACTTTGTGTGTACTTGTTGTGTAGTGTGTGTACTTTGTGTGTACTTGTGTAGTGTGTGTACTTTGTGTGTACTTGTTGTGTAGTAGTGTACATGTTGTGTAGTGTGTGTACTTTGTGTGTACATGTTGTGTAGTAGTGTACTTGTTGTGTAGTGTGTGTACTTTGTGTGTACTTGTTGTGTAGTGTGTGTACTTTGTGTGAACTTGTTGTGTAGTGTGTGTACTTTGTGTGAACTTGTTGTGTAGTGTGTGTACTTTGTGTGTACTTGTTGTGTAGTGTGTGTACTTTGTGTGTACTTGTTGTGTAGTGTGTGTACTTTGTGTGAACTTGTTGTGTAGTGTGTGTACTTTGTGTGAACTTGTTGTGTAGTGTGTGTACTTTGTGTGTACTTGTTGTGTAGTGTGTGTACTTTGTGTGTACTTGTTGTGTAGTAGTGTACTTGTTGTGTAGTGTGTGTACTTTGTGTGTACTTGTGTAGTGTGTGTACTTTGTGTGTACATGTTGAATAGTAGTGTACATGTTGTGTAGTGTGTGTACTTTGTGTGTACATGTTGTATAGTAGTGTACATGTGTAGTGTGTGTACTTTGTGTGTACTTGTTGTGTAGTGTGTGTACTTTGTGTGTACATGTTGTATAGTAGTGTACTTGTTGTGTAGTGTGTGTACTTTGTGTGTACTTGTTGTGTAGTGTGTGTACTTTGTGTGTACATGTTGTATAGTAGTGTACTTGTTGTGTAGTGTGTGTACTTTGTGTGTACTTGTTGTGTAGTGTGTGTACTTTGTGTGTACATGTTGTGTAGTAGTGTACTTGTTGTGTAGTGTGTGTACTTTGTGTGTACATGTTGTGTAGTGTGTGTACTTTGTGTGTACATGTTGTGTAGTAGTGTACTTGTTGTGTAGTGTGTGTACTTTGTGTGTACATGTTGTGTAGTGTGTGTACTTTGTGTGTACATGTTGTGTAGTAGTCTACTTGTTGTGTAGTGTGTGTACTTTGTGTGCACATGTTGTGTAGTAGTGTACTTGTTGTGTAGTGTGTGTACTTTGTGTGTACATGTTGTGTAGTGTGTGTACTTTGTGTGTACATGTTGTGTAGTAGTGTACTTGTTGTGTAGTGTGTGTACTTTGTGTGTACATGTTGTGTAGTGTGTGTACTTTGTGTGTACATGTTGTGTAGTAGTGTACTTGTTGTGTAGTGTGTGTACTTTGTGTGTACATGTTGTGTAGTGTGTGTACTTTGTGTGTACATGTTGTGTAGTAGTGTACTTGTTGTGTAGTGTGTGTACTTTGTGTGTACATGTTGTGTAGTGTGTGTACTTTGTGTGTACATGTTGTGTAGTAGTCTACTTGTTGTGTAGTTTGTGTACTTTGTGTGCACATGTTGTGTAGTAGTGTACTTGTTGTGTAGTGTGTGTACTTTGTGTGTACATGTTGTGTAGTGTGTGTACTTTGTGTGTACATGTTGTGTAGTGTGTGTACTTTGTGTGCACATGTTGTGTAGTAGTGTACTTGTTGTGTAGTGTGTGTACTTTGTGTGTACATGTTGTGTAGTGTGTGTACTTTGTGTGTACATGTTGTGTAGTGTGTGTACTTTGTGTGTACATGTTGTGTAGTAGTCTACTTGTTGTGTAGTGTATGTACTTTGTGTGTACATGTTGTGTAGTGTGTGTACTTTGTGTGTACATGTTGTGTAGTGTGTGTACTTGTTGTGTAGTGTGTGTACATGTTGTGTAGTGTGTGTACTTGTTGTGTAGTGTGTGTACATGTTGTGTAGTGTGTGTACTTTGTGTGTACATGTTGTGTAGTGTGTGTACTTTGTGTGTACATGTTGTGTAGTGTGTGTACTTGTTGTGTAGTGTGTGTACATGTTGTGTAGTGTGTGTACTTGTTGTGTAGTGTGTGTACATGTTGTGTAGTGTGTGTACTTTGTGTGTACATGTTGTGTAGTGTGTGTACTTTGTGTGTACATGTTGTGTAGTGTGTGTACTTGTTGTGTAGTGTGTGTGGTGCTCTTGAGTTCTGCAGTAGAAGTTCTCAGCCATGTTCCTGTGTTCCTGCAGTAGCTCTTCACTCGTTTCTCTCTTTCTCCTCTGTAATGGATCTGCTGGATTCAGATTTCTACAGTAACTCAGTACCCTGACTTTCTCTCTGTCCCTCCTCCTCACTGTCCCGGCTTTGTGTTGTGTCCAGTGAAAGGAAACTCGTCCTTCTGAAGGATTTGAACCCTCAGCCCTTCAGAGTCCTCCTAAATGAATGAAAGTGTAAATGTAATCGGTGGAGTCTTCTCTCTCGGTCATATTGATACGCTCTGTGTTGTGAGGATGACCTTGGCGTGTCCTTGAGGTCGTGTCACACTGTTGGTTTGGCACACGGTGCTATTTTATCCACTGTGGTGTTGTTCCGCTGCCTCCGGCTGTGTGTTAATTGAATTCCAGCCCCATAACGAGCCGTTACCCAGCGTCCTCCAGTCCTCTGCTCACCGCACAGGGGTTTGGGGGTAAAAATAGAAAGGTACATCTGATTGTTTTTATTCATGTGTGTGTGTGTGTGTGTGTGTGAGAGAGAGAGCTATTTACATTATTCAATTAATTTTTTTTTAATTAATATACTTTTAAAAAAACTAATAGATACAATAATATTAATATAGAAAAAATAAAAATAAAATATAGACAAAAAAAACTTTGACAATTTGCCTGTTTTATTTATTTATTTATTTATTTATTTATTTATTTATTTATTTATTTATTTATTTATTTATTCATTTAAATTAATAAAAATGTGCTCATTTGGTACACAAATATTCAGAAATATTCACAATTTTTTTTTTAATTAAAGACTTTCTTTGTTTTTCATCTAAATAAACTCTGCTTAATTTCTGGAAATTTCTGCTGTATACTTCATCATACCAAAAGGAAAAAATTTTTTTTCCTGACACACAGACTTTATTTGTTTGTTTGTTTCTGTCGACTACACATATCATTTTTTGTTTTTGTTTTCTTCCTTAAAATAAAAGCTTGAATTATAAAATAAATAAATAAATAAATAAACACGTTTTTTTTTTTTTTTTTTTTTAATTATTGCTTTATTAATCCTGTAATTATTTTGATAAAAATATATGTTAAATATTTCTGCCTGTGTAAGATTTGAAATCAGGCCTCTGGGAATAAATATTTAATTCATGTGGGAAATCAATGTGGGAGTCGAACAAAACGTAATGAAAAATGAAATGCAATTATGGAAAAATTGAAGTAAAGTGAAAATAAAGTGTAATGATGATGGAGATCTTAAAACTAACGATGAAAAATGATTCGGTTAATCAGCCTGAATAATAAATTCACTGATGTGTCGGTGTTGTTTAGGCGACAACTTTTTCCCACATACATTTTTTTTTACATTATAAAAATAATATACATATTAAAAATATTTTTTATAGTATTTTTTATTTCACATAGTCCATAATTATTAATTAATTAATTATTAATTCTTATTTAATTATTTATTTCTAGACAATATTTTAAAATTAATTTTATAATTTTATTTTTTTTAATTATTATTATTATTTTCTATGGCTAGTGTTTAAAAAATCTCGCATGAAGACTACAAGAATATAAAAGCTGTAAATAAAAACAGTTCTGTCTTTCTTTCGAATATTCGAATATTCCTCGTTATCCTGAAGTCACATGACTGCCGCTTGTGCTACATCCTGCGGAGTATTAAAGCCACGACTCATCAGTTTGGACTTGTGACTTTAAATAATATCTCTGTGACCGAGTGTGTCTCCATGAGAGAGTGTGTGTCTCCGTGAGAGAGTGTGTGTCTCCGTGAGAGAGTGTGTGTCTCCGTGAGAGAGTGTATGTCTCCATGAGAGAGTGTGTGTCACCGTGAGAGAGTGTATGTCTCCATGAGAGAGTGTGTGTCTCCATGAGAGAGTGTATGTCTCCATGAGAGAGTGCGTGTCTCCGTGAGAGAGTGCATGTCTCCGTGAGAGAGTGCGTGTCTCCGTGAGAGAGTGCGTATCTCCGTGAGAGAGTGCGTGTCTCCGTGAGAGAGTGCGTGTCTCCGTGAGAGAGTGCGTGTCTCCGTGAGAGAGTGTGTGTCACCGTGAGAGAGTGTGTGTCTCCGTGAGAGAGTGCGTATCTCCGTGAGAGAGTGTGTGTCTCCGTGAGAGAGTGTGTGTCACCGTGAGAGAGTGTGTGTCACCGTGAGAGAGTGTGTGTCACCGTGAGAAAGTGTGTGTCTCCGTGAGAGAGTGTGTGTCACCGTGAGAGAGTGTATGTCTCCGTGAGAGAGTGTGTGTCTCCGGAGAGAGTGTGTGTCTCCGTGAGAGAGTGTATGTCTCCGTGAGAGAGTGCGTGTCTCTGTGAGAGAGTGTATGTCTCCGTGAGAGAGTGTATGTCTCCGTGAGAGAGTGCGTGTCTCTGTGAGAGAGTGTGTGTCTCCGTGAGAGAGTGTGTGTCACCGTGAGAGAGTGTGTGTCTCCGTGAGAGAGTGTGTGTCTCTGTGAGAGAGTGCGTGTCTCCGTGAGAGAGTGTGTTTCCGTGAGAGAGTGTGTGTCTCCGTGAGAGAGTGTGTCATCAACAGACAGAGAGGGGTCACACCCGCCATTTTTCCAGTGCTTGACAAATGCAAATGTTTTGGCACCAAAACAGTGGAACTGTATTTACAGGTAATAAGTAAGACAGATTTGTTTGAACTCGACATTTAATTTCACAAATCGAAACAGAGAGAGAGAGAGAGAGAGAGAGAAAGAGGGAATGGGGGAGAGAGGGAATGGGGGAATGGGGAGAGAGAGAGATGTAAAGGGGAGGGGGGGGTAGGGCGAGAAAGAGAGAGGAAGAGAGAGAGAAAGAGAGAGAGAGAGAGGGAATGGGGAGAGAGAGAGAGAGAGAGATAAAGGAAGCTCTATATAACCCATTCCCCACGTATCACTGAAACACGGACTAGCCTTCATTTAGATTTTGCCAGAATGTGCAGTGTTGAGAAAAATGAGCTTCCTAACAGAATCTAATTACATAAGCACTGCTTCTAGCCTCCAGGGAAAAGAGAAAGAGCTGCAGAAAAATGAAAAGGGAGGATTTGTATTACTCCGCTTTAATTTTCAATTAGGATGTGCCGGCGTGAAGCACTTGTCCGTGTAGCCTTTAATTCTGGGCCAATAGCTTCAGCGCTACTCTGGAGGGAAGGAGGAAGGCCATTAAAGACGTTAAGCTCCTTTAGTGTGAATGGAACTGAATGAGGAAGAGGAAGATGTTGGAGATTTTATTCAGCAATCTGTTCTAGGAAAAAAAAAGGCATTGAATGAAAGGATTTTGGAGAAATGTTCTTAGGACATCGGATCATTTAATATTTTGGGCGGCAGTAGGTGGATTGGTGGCTCTGAATAAGTATATTTTTATTAATATATTTAGATCTAGCTCTATTACTGTAAATGGATTCATTAGTGTCCATGTATGGTACATCATCTCCTGGTTATTACCCTCTGTGCTGGGGTAATAGGTGAATTTCATTCTCCGGGAGGAGTGAAGTGATCTATCTATCAATCTGTCTATCTTTTCAATTCAGGGTGTATTGAATGCGTGATGAAACATTGTATGATGCAAGAAAAGGCAAGAAAAGCAAGAATTGATTAAGTAAAAAACAGTATATAAATAAATAAATAAATAAATAAATAAATAAATAAATAAATAAATAAATAAATAAATAAACATGTTTATGGTGGTAGGTGGGGTTAGAGTGTATGGGTGGGTGATTATGGTGATAGGTGGGGTTAGAGTTTATGGGTGGGTGATTATGGTGATAGGTGGGGTTAGAGTGTATGGGTGGGTGATTATGGTGGTAGGCGGGGTTAGAGTGTATGGGTGGGTGATTATGGTGGTAGGCGGGGTTAGAGTGTATGGGTGGGTGATTATGGTGATAGGTGGTGTTAGAGTGTATGGGTGGGTAATTATGGTGGTAGGCGGGGTTAGAGTGTATGGGTGGGTGATTATGGTGGTAGGCGGGGTTAGAGTGTATGGGTGGATGATTATGGTGGTAGGTGGGGTTAGAGTGTATGGGTGGGTGATTATGGTGGTAGGCGGGGTTAGAGTGTATGGGTGGATGATTATGGTGGTAGGTGGGGTTAGAGTGTATGGGTGGGTGATTATGGTGGTAGGCGGGGTTAGAGTGTATGGGTGGGTGATTATGGTGATAGGTGGGGTTAGAGTGTATGGGTGGATGATTATGGTGGTAGGCGGGGTTAGAGTGTATGGGTGGATGATTATGGTGGTAGGCGGGGTTAGAGTGTATGGGTGGATGATTATGGTGGTAGGTGGGGTTAGAGTGTATGGGTGGATGATTATGGTGGTAGGTGGGGTTAGAGTGTATGGGTGGGTGATTATGGTGGTAGGCGGGGTTAGAGTGTATGGGTGGGTGATTATGGTGGTAGGCGGGGTTAGAGTGTATGGGTGGGTGATTATGGTGGTAGGCGGGGTTAGAGTGTATGAGTGGATGATTATGGTGGTAAGCGTGGTTAGAGTGTATGGGTGGGTGATTATGGTGGTAGGTGGAGTTTAGAGTTGGTGGGTAATAGGTGGGATTAGAGTGTATGGGTGGATGATTATGGTGGTAGGTGGAGTTTAGAGTTGGTGGGTGATTATGGTGGTAGGTGGGGTTAGAGTGTATGGGTGGATGATTATGGTGGTAAGCGTGGTTAGAGTGAATGGGTGGGTGATTATGGTGGTAGGTGGAGTTTAGAGTTGGTGGGTGATAGGTGGGGTTAGAATGTATAGGTGGGTGATTATGGTGGTAGGCGGGGTTTAGAGTCTGTGGGTGTTTTTGGTGGTAGGATGGGTTTAGAGTGGGTGGGTGGTTATGTTGGTAAGTGGGGTTAAAATATATAGGTGGGTGATTATGGTGGTAGGCGGGGTTAGTGTGGGTAGGTGAGTGATTATGGTGGTAGGTGGAGTTTAGAGTGGGTGGGTGATAGGTGGTGTTAGAGTGGGTGGGTGATTATGGTGGTAGGCGGGGTTAGTGTGGGTAGGTGAGTTATTATGGTGGTAGGTGGGTGTTTATGGTGGTAGGTGGGGTTTAGAGTGTGTGTGTGTTTTTAGTGGTAGGTTGGGTTTACAGTGGGTGGGTGATTATGCTGGTAGGTGGGGTTAAAATGTATAGGTGGGTGATTATGGTGGTAGGTGGGTGATTATGATGGTAGGTGGAGTTTATAGTGGGTGGGTGATAGGTGGGGTTTGAATTTATTAGTGGGTGATTATGGTGGTAGGCGGGGTTAGTGTGGGTCCATGGGTAATTATGGTGGTAGGTGGGTGTTTATAGTGGTAGTCAGGGTTAGAGTGGATGGGTGTTTATGGTAGTTGGTGGGATTTTTATGCAGGAAGGCGGGGCTTCATGGTGGTAGGCAGGGTTATATGATCATAGAGTTAAAGCAGGTGGGTGTTTATATATAGAGGTTGGCTGTTTATTGTAGTAGGTGGTGGTTTAAGGTGGTGGGCAGGGCTTCATGTTGGTAGGTGGGGTTTGAGTGGGTTACAGTGCCTGGGGTTTGTGTATCTATCTATCTATCTATCTATCTATCTATCTATCTATCTATCTATCTATCTATCTATCTATCTATCTATCTATCTATCTATCTATCTATATACCAACAGTCAACTTACATGTTGCATGAGGACCACAGCTAACAGCCAAACCCTGACTACAGACATGCTGACATCTTGTGGATGTTGAAAACATAATGTTCTGCATCTAAAACTTTACTAGAAGAGCATAACTGTACTATATTAGTCTGCTTATCTTTATTAGCACACTTAGCTTGCTAGCTCATACAGTATATTGCAATCTTGTTACATTAGCTATCACTGTTTCCCAAAAAGCCCCAAACCCAAGGCTGGGCAGCTCACTGGAGATTTCACACACTAGCTTATAAATGTTCAATGCATCCATCCCTGCTTAATATTAACCACAATAACAAAAACAAAAATAATAATAGAGTTCACTGAAAAGTTTCACTGCTGAAAACTATGTGGGGGAAAATAAACTTCTTTATAGCTTGATGAACTTCCATGGGCTGGGGGTGTTTCTGCATCAGTGTTCCTGGAAAAGTCTTCAAAGTTTCTAAAGTGCATGTGCAGAGTGAAGAAAGCTAGAGAACTTCTCCCGATGTTACACAAGCAGCCACGGTTAGAGATAGACCGGGAAGGCAGAGCGTCGGGGTTAGCGTCGCAGTCTCAGCTACAGCGCTGCTGTTACATGTTCAGCCAGACGCAAGTTCAGCAAACGGGCATTTGGATCTGCCAGGAACTCGCTGTGGAATTGGGGTGGCTCGGTGCCAGGAATCATGGTCATGGAGTCGTATCTGAAGCTGAAGGAAGATCTGGCTGGATCAAACCCCCTGGGTTAAATCCAGCACATTATAGACATGTTAGTGTTAAATGAAGACTTTGTGTAGTGGTGGAAATGTTGCATTTGTGTAATATAAGTCTATAAAGTGTCATTTTAAACAATCAGTAGTGCTCTAGGTTTGGATTTGGATTTTTTCACTGTTAATAAATAAATACAAACTTACACAACGATAAGCTGTAATATTTTGAGAATTTTATTTATTTATTCATTTATTTTAATTTAATTTATTTATTTATATCTTTTTATCAAAATTCTTTTTATATATAAAAAGACACTGTTGCTTATTTTAGTGCACATATTTTGTTGATATGTACCATTTTCTCATAATATTATGATTCTAGAAATATTGTGAATTTTTGTCTCATAATATTATCATTTTTTTTGTAATATTATGACTTTCCTCTGGAAATACTGTTAATTTTTTTTGGTCAAAATATTTTAACTTTTTTTCTGGATACATTGTCATATTTCTTCCACAATATTATTTAAAATATTGTGAAAATTTGACTCCTTATATTACAAATGTTTTTCTCAAAATATTCTTTTTTTTTCTAATATTATTACAACTTTTTGCTCAAAACATTGAAACATTATTTCTCGAGATATTGATTAACAACTTCCACGCTTGTCCGTCAACTTTAACGCCGAAGACACTATAGCGACCCCGAGCGTGTAGTAAGTTTCACGTCTGCATGGCTACGGAATGATGTTTAAAAGATGTCGTTTAAATGGTTTGTGGCTGACCAGGGCAATGGTCAGAGAGGTACATTGAAGTCTGGATCCATCAGGTGTGGAGGAAAGAAGATACGATGGTTGTGGAGGCATCATAATCCTAATGACATCACAGCTTGTACGATAATTATGCCTTTTTTTGAGTCAGGTGACGGATATGAGTCACTCGTGGTTACGAATGCCTTTGTATTTGCAAAATATCTGAGTAATAAAGCTTAACGTGTAAAATAGCTCTCTCTGGTCTGGATCAGTCAGTCTTCTGGATGCACCGCATGCCTGTGTGATACTTAAGCAGGATGATAAATGATTGCAGAGCTCCAGTGATTAAATTTCGGCTCAGGGTTATGCGTTGTAATAAAAGAACCCAAAAAAAGCGCCAACGTTCAAGCTGAAAACGAGCCTGCTGGAGGATCGAACCCATCAGAGAGCAGTACGAGGTGGAGTCCGAGTTTGTGGCTGCTTTAATTCACGAGCAATGTGGTGTGTTGAAGCTGCTCTCGCTTGTTTTATGCGGCTCCTGATGGTGCAGCAGGGAAACTGGGAACTGTCAGTGCCTAAGGGTGAGACAAAAACAAGAGAGAGAGAGATGGTAGGAGGATGAGACAGAGCAGAAACCTACACATCCTCCATTTCTTCATGAATGAACACTGCTCCATGTGTCCAGGGTAAAACAAACCACAGTTGCAGAAAATATAAAAAATTCACCACCTGCGTCACGGGGTCACGTGACCAAGTAGTCATTACGGAGTGAGGCAGCTCTGAGAAATGATTGCCTTGCCTTTGTAAATCAGAGGAAAAAGTGCTCAATGTGACGCTTGTTCTACCAGTTTAATGATCACCTTTGCGCTTTTGGGAAACACAACTCGGACCATTATTCATAGTAGAATTGAAATTAAAGCTGATATCAGTCACGATGTTCACAGACAGAGGAGAGAGTAAAAACTAACTCCGTATCCATCTCTGTCAAATAAATATTCCTCAGTAAAACACTTTAAATGAACCGACTGTGTATAAATTATACTGCAAGGAGCGATTCACGGGCCCAAGCACCACGGGTGCAGAAACGGCACTTTCTTTATCCTGACGTGTGTGAGTTCCATCACTTCCTGTTTTAGCAGTACGATGATCATTTATCACCTCAGCATGGCAACACTGTTTAAGATTCCTTGGCTAATCGGATGTCAGAAGTTCACACCGACCAATATTGGTGAGCATCAGATGAACCCTGCAGGAAAGTTTGGCAGCTGTGAAAACACAGCGACTTTGTGTTGGAGATAATAGATATGAATAAGAAATCTGTCTGTTGTAAGAACCCATCCTACTTTAGCCCTAAATACACATCTAATATACATGACATACTGGATTAAAAGTGACAGATTGTGATCATTCTCATAAATATTTGGTACTCGGCTGTAAAACTACTTAAAGCAATAGCAATAACTACTTAAAGACCGAGCTTTTTCTGTTATCAGATTATTTACACACCAGGCTCATTCGGAGCATTTGTTACTGTGCTTTGGTTCGGTTTGTTTAGACAGAAATCGTGCTTAGATTTGTGCCAAAAACACACATGCGAGCGGATACATTGTAAAAAGAAACTACGAAGAGTTTTATAGTGATGTATAACAATGTTTGCCTGGTGAGACCTGGATTCCTGCTCAAATTTTATCGATTATAACGACTAGAGCTAAAAAGAAAGCCACAATAATCTCACAGAACTGATGACTATACGTTTTGATGGATAATGCTATGAGCGGGACGTAAGCATGCACACTCTGACCAATGAGTGGACAGTTTACCCACATGTGACTTGCATAAACACATTTTGGAATATTTTGAAATTTTGGCCCTCCTGGTGGTCCAGCAGCAGGATCCGAAGCTCTAATTGCCACGGTCTGGGTTCGATTCCAAAGCAGGGAGCTAACCCAGCCACTGAAGAGCCGTTACGATCCCAAGCCCGGATAAAATTGGAGGGTTGCGTCAGGAAGGGCATCCAGCATAAAACCTGTGACCAACTGATCTGCTGTGGTAACCCTGAACAGGGAGCAGCTAAAAGAACAACAAGGTACATTTTGGAATTTTGAGGTCTGCTCTACACACCCTAAGTGTGATCACAGTATTTTCAAAATCTGATTTACTTTGTGCATATTAACCCGCTCCAAATAGCATCAGATACTGTGTTTCATTTAGATCAGTGTTGCTTTCCTGAGCGAGATACCTCAAGTGTCTGCAATCGGTCCTGCTGCGTTTGAGCTGCTCTGTTTGCAGTATGGCTATACTGATATACTCAGATCCGATCATTCAAATTAAGTTTCGTTTATTTGCTACAGTCTAAGTAGACAGTACCGAAGGCATACCTACCATAATGATCTCGGGTGGCGGTGTGTGAAGACAGCATCGGGTAACATTATGCACCACAACCCTTAGAAACAGCATAGCATTCAGGTCTGGGAAAAGATGTCGAGGTGCTTGTGGTGAATCTGAGAAGTCTCCTGGATGATGAAAGTATTTTAAAATTGATGTAATTTGCTTGATATCTTTAAGGATCAGGTTTTTGTATATATGCCTGACGTGACTTACTTTGCTTAATCAGGTGTGTAGTGTTCATGCTCTTGCTTCCTCACAGGTCATTTTATTCAAGCTCATTTCAGTTTCAATGATGATGATGATGGGAGAAAATCTGCATGGGTTGGTAATGAAACCTAAGGGCTGATGTGCAGAAGGAAAGTTATATAACGGTTACAGAAAAGCCATGATGTCGAACGCAGCTCTGAGAAATGATACTCTGCCTCATGTGAACTGCAGAACACACCGAACTAGTGCTCTAAATACGTTGGCACTGGGCTCTGTTCATCCATATTGAAACCAATGTTCTTAGGATCAGTGTTTGTTTAAAAGCAAGCGTTCTTTATTAAACAGTATACCTCAGGGGTCAGATCTTGGCCCTTGTATGTTTCAGTTGAATCACGAGTCAGTTGATTGAAATGAAGCTTAAGTTACTCGCTACACTGAGGCTAGTCTTGTTATTAACGAAACCCAGAGATCCAATGTGCAGAAAACATGAGAAATATGGTTTACATAACAGTGTACATCACAAGGTCAGCCTTCAGCTCGAGGCTAATCAGGTCTGCGTCAGAAAGAATGGGATGTATCTCCAGACACACACACACACACACACACACACACAGCTCCAGGAAGACTGGTTCACCTGAAGGCTCTGTGGGAGAAATGGATGAGTAATGGCTGTAGAGATGATTGGTGACATGAACCTTTTGCACTGAGCTGTAGTATAACTCCATGTAATGATGTCATTATTCCAGAGGTGATTTTTCTTCCAGGCACTAAGGCTCTGACATCCTTTCTGACCACATGGTTAGAAAAGTATAATGTCTGGAGCTCTGGATGATGTAGTGTATGATGTGTGTTGGCTGAAGGCTACTAGATTTTGTTACCTTCTGAAAAGCCCCTGGAGCCCCCTCTGTGATGCGTTGCCTGTTACAGTCAGTAACTGCATTCACAAATTATAAAGTGCTCTTATTGTGAGAGGAAAATCACAAGTGTGTGATATCAATGCACTCTTTGTTATATTCGGTCCAGGAACTGTGGCCGTGAGACGTAGCAGGGGTGAAGGTACAGGGTTATCATCGCGTAACCAGGTCAAACAAATAATCATGGGTCAAAAACAGTCACAAAGATGAGCTGTAAATTCTAGAAACAGACAAAACGTTCTAGAAAATCAAACAAAACTTTTAATGCAATATAGATAAAGGAGGATAGTAAAACAGGTGAACACAACGGGATAACAAACCTATGACAGGATAGAGGTGGAGACAAGGCAAGGGTTAGGGTCATGTGGTTTTGTTTACATTTTAGGGTTCTAGCCTCGTCTCCAGCCCTATCCTGTCGGTGCATTGTCACCTGTTTAGCAATAGCACTTGATTAGCTTGCCTATGTCTCATCTAGCCTGCTTTTTCTGTATTCTGTTGAACATTTTATTTGACGGAATTTCTAGCTCATATCCGTGATGTTTATTATGCCCGTGAAAAAACCCCATCTGCCTGTACCTTCACTCCACGATCATGTGCAACCCTTCCACGGCCAGAACTATACCATGCAACTCTAAGGAAAAATGAAGATGTTTTATTAACTATTTAAATGGTCAGTTTATCGTAATGGATTGCTTGATACACTGTGGGCGTAGACAAAGGTTAGACAAAGACACGTAGAAGATAACGACAAAATCAAGTTCAGTGCTATTTTCCGAAGAAAGCACTACAGCCGTTTCCCTTAAATGTCAAACGCTAGTTGGTTACTCTCTCAGTGGGAAGTTTCTCTCCCAGCTCAGGACCTCTCCAAGCTTTCTAATATCTGTGAAGCGAGGCTAATGAGCCTGGGATTATGGGATGCACCATCAAAGCTTCACAGCCTGTAAATATTCCGGCTGCAGCTGGATTACAATTCTGTTCGATTCCTCTGTATCACAGCGAGGCACAAGCCTCATTACCAGAACTGGGACTGATAAAAGAGCTAGAGTGAGTTGAAGACAGATGAAGCTAAATAAGACGTTCGCTAAAAGAGCTGCGTGTACGAGATCAGAGACAAAGAAAAGGACAGAGAGAAAGGAAAGGCGTGAGTGATAGAGACCGTACCTTCGTTGACTGAAGCTTCTTCAACGTGCCATGACATCATCTTTACTCTAGCCAATCACATGAGTAGTCTGAGATCTGGCTATTTAGGAATTTGTAAGCATTGCTAGGCTTTATGACTCATCACATAAGTCTATGGGTGGGTGTGTGGGGTGTTTAGATGTTTAGCATTTTAAATACCTTGTTAATCGAACCCAACGTCATAAGATCTTCCATTTAACAGCTAAACCACAAACAAACGACAACAAAAAATGACTATATTTTAAGTTGCTATGAAAGAAATATTTTCAGGAAACAAATGTGTGGTAGAAATTGACAATAAATATAAACAAGAGTTCTTCCCTCAGGAACAATAAATGTGTGGCTGGGATACATCCTGAGTCACTGAGACGCCGGTTATGTAAACGAGCTAGCGAGCTAATAGAGCTAGGAACAGTTTGCACCTCCTCAGCCTCCTGAGATTCCTCCTTTATGCAGACGACCTGATGCTGCCGTCCCTCATCCTACATAGCCTACAGCAGCAGAATTTTGGACCTCAGAATAATTGAGACTGATGTCAGGAACAGATATACCGGTTCAAACAAGGCAGCACATTTACCTCAGAACCTCAGAGCCTCATCGTGTGTATCCAGTCTGTAAGTGAAGTCCACTCACTCACCTTATCTACACTGGATCAGAGAAACGTCAAGACTTTCTGTAACATGATACCAAAGCACACCGGGTAGAATGAGGCCAACACCAGACGTTCCTAATAATCCTATTACTGGTAAATATTTATTTATTTCTGTTGCAAATGGCACACAATGTGCCTCTTGGAGATGTCTCTAGTTTGATACGAAGACAATGACATCGCTATTTTTAAATCTCTCCAGTTATTTGAGCACATGTGAACATGTTTGTGTCGAATACACAAGAACAATTGCGTCTTCTGGCAGCTTGTCAATCGAGAATGCGTGCCTGTTTCGTGATTTTATTTTATATTTAATTTACTTTTTTTGGATGATGTTTTTTAAGTAAAGGAACGTCACTTTTGTCTCGACTGCTCAGAATAAGAGATAACACAGTTTCACGTCAGGGTTTTGTTAGGTATAAATGATTGAACTGGTGGTTCACTGAGTACAACACGTTCGAATTTAATGAAGCATGTTAAAGTAGTTTATGACGTGGAACTAGTGGAGTCACTTTGTTGCTAGATATGGTGACTTTTCAGGCTCAGTACATCTCTCACGCTCACATCGTAGCTGCCGGTTATACGAGGTGAGGGAATGGGTTCACTCGACCTGACCACTGGTCTATAAAACCTGACCGAGTTACGCTGATGTTTGCAGTCACATTTCATTCCAGCTCCCAATAACTAATCACTGGTCATCATTGTTTCCAGTGACTTATCACCAATCACCAAATGGTCCAAATTACTAATTACTGATCAGCTGACCAATCGCTGATCACAATTATTCCAAATGACCAGTCACTGATCACCAAATATTTCCAATGGCCCATCAACGATCACCAGTGTTCCCAACAATCCACCACTGATGTTCCCAGGGGACTAATTACTAATCATTATAATTGCTGATGACCAATTACTAATCATCATTTTTTCCAGCGACTAATCACCAATCACTAAATGTTCCAAATTACCAATCACTGATCTCCTGACCAATCATTGAACACCATTCCTCCCCATGACTACTCACTGATCACCAGTGTTCCCAACAACCCACCACTGATCCCTGATGTCCCCAGGGCCTCATTACTAATCATTATTATTGCTGATGACCAATTGCTGATCGTCATTGTTTCCAGTGACTAATCACCAATCAGCAAATGTTCCAAATGACAAATCATCTATCTCTTGACCAATCAGTGATCACATTTGTCCTAAATGACCAATCACTGATCTCCTGACCAACCACTGATCACCATTATTCCCAAAGACCAGTCTCTGATCACAATTTTTCCCAATGACCAATAACTGATCATCAGACGTTCCCAATGGCCAATCACTGATCACCATTGATCCCAATGATCATCACTGCTCTCCTGATCAATCACTGATCACAGGTGTTCCCAATGACCAATCAGTGATCACCACTGTTCCCAATCACTGATCGCTAAACAGTATTATTGGCAACAACCAATCACTAATCATTATTGTTCCCAGTGACTAATCACCAAATCTTCCGTTCTGTTCTATTCTATTCTAAAGAAAATCTCTCTTCTTCCTGTAACACGTTTTTGATATGTTTGCTATTTGCAAATTAGCGATATCATCTGGTGACTTCTAGAGACTCTTTGAGCGTGCATTAGCCACTTATCCATCTTCCTATCTCTTCTTCTTTGGTTTTTATTTTTATTTACACTTTTTGAATATTAACATTTATTTTAATTAACAGATCTCATCATTCTTTACACGTGATCTCATAGGTAATACATTAATTAGTTAATTAATTGCACCACATGTGTAAATGATATCCATGTGACTAAGTAAGTAAGAAAAATAGACGCGTGCACTGCATGCAATACAACAATGATTCACGCAAACATACACATAAACAATACTTTTGCTTGGCATGAATAGAAGTAAGAAAGAAAGAAAGAAAGGAAGGAAGAAAGAAAGAAAGAAAGAAAGAAAGAAAGAAAGAAAGAAAGAAAGAAAGAAAGAAAGAAAGAAAGAAAGAAAGAAAGAAAGAAGGAAGGAAGGAAGGAAGGAAGGAAGGATAGGTGTAAGGGAACAAGAAAGAAAGAAAGAAAGAAAGAAAGAAAGAAAGAAAGAAAGAAAGAAAGAAAGAAAGAAAGACTTTGACTTTAAAACTCTGTTAAGCAAGAGACAACAGAAACCATTAGTGCATATAGGCGACAAAATATAAATAGATAAAAAATATACATGAAGGAATTAACATATAAAAAAGGATAAAGGGGAAAGAAAGCAAGAAAGAAAAGGTCGGGTAAGAAAATAAAAAAGAAAGAAAGAAAGAAAGAAAGAAAGAAAGAAAGAAAGAAAGAAAGAAAGAAAGAAAGAAAGAAAGAAGGGAGGGAGGAAGGATAGGTGTAAGGGAACAAGAAAAAGAAAGAAAGAAAGAAAGAAAGAAAGAAAGAAAGAAAGAAAGAAAGAAAGAAAGAAAGAAAGAAAGAAAGAAGGAAGGAAGGAAGGAAGGAAGGAAGGAAGGATAGGTGTAAGGGAACAAGAAAGAAAGAAAGAAAGAAAGAAAGAAAGAAAGAAAGAAAGAAAGAAAGAAAGACTTTGACTTTAAAACTCTTTGTTAAGCAAGAGACAACAGAAACCATTAGTGCATATAGGCGACAAAATATAAATAGATAAAAAATATACATGAAGGAATTAACATATAAAAAAGGATAAAGGGGAAAGAAAGCAAGAAAGAAAAGGTCGGGTAAGAAAATAAAAAAGAAAGAAAGAAAGAAAGAAAGAAAGAAAGAAAGAAAGAAAGAACGAAAGAAGGGAGGGAGGAAGGATAGGTGTAAGGGAATAAGAAAGAAAGAAAGAAAGAAAGAAAGAAAGAAAGAAAGAAAGAAAGAAAGAAAGAAAGAAAGAAAGAAAGGAAGGATAGGGGTAAGGGAACAAGAAAGAAAGAAAGAAAGAAAGAAAGAAAGAAAGAAAGGATAGGTGTAAGGGAATAAGAAAGAAAGAAAGAAAGAGAGAAAGAAAGAAAGAAAGAAAGAAAGAAAGAAAGAAAGAAAGAAAGAAAGAAAGAAAGGAAGGATAGGGGTAAGGGAACAAGAAAGAAAGAAAGAAAGAAAAAGAGCGAGCGAGCTTAGGATTCATCCGTGTGTGCCAATCGATTCATCGACTACCTCAAAAGAGTCGTTCAGAAGGAACCGACTCCTTGGTGAATCACTCCTGGTTATTAGAGCAGGGAGCGGAGCTGCTGCGGTTTTAGTGCTGCGCTGAAACACCGGATCACAGGCAGCTCTTTCTTTTTCTCTCTCTCTCTCTTTTTTTTTACTCCAGCGCTCACCTGTGCTAGAAAATCCGAAATGAGATCTCAGGTGCGTTTTCGGTAAGCGGTAGGGACATCGGAAGGTGGTGTGGGATTCGCGGCGGAAATCATTGGATTTTTTTTTTAAAGAAGAAGAAGAAGAAGAAGCCATATTTCTGCGTAGAGACGCGCTACCGATCGGTTTGTCCTCCATGCTGAAGTCAGCGAGCTCTGGTATGGCGGCCTGCGCCCCCGGGAGCCGCTTTAACGGCGGATACACCACCAACACCACCGTCACCGTCACCACCAGCAGCACCAGCAGCATTACCGCGCCCGCGCCGCCTCCGGTCCCTGCGCACAAGGCCAAGCAGAAAGGCTTCTGCCTGGTCAGGATGATGAATCTAAACGGTAAAAAGGGGAACACGGATCCCCGGAAACAGCAGCACCAGCACGGCACCGTGCCCTTCATCATTCACTGCCACATCGGGAAAGAAATCAAGCACATTTGTGGCAACTGCAGCCGCGCCTCCGAAGCGCAAGACGGTGAGTCTCTCCATGCTGCGGTGCAAAACATCATCATTCCCCTTCATCACCACCACCATCATCATCATCATCATTCCCAATACTATCCTTATCCTTCATCATCAGTAGCACTGAAGTACATGAATGCAATGCAAATGTGAGCAAATGAGGTGAAGGAAAAAAAACGCAGTTTCGCGTTATGTGCGTTTCATGCTCACGCGTCACTGAGCCTGTTTATTTATTTATTTATTTGTTTATTTATTTGTTTGTTTTTGTTTGTTTGTTTGTTTGTTTGTTTGTTTATTTAGATGAGCGCTTTCCTTGCCTTTAATGCCAAAATCATTCAAATGTCCTTGTGTGTGTGTGTGTGTGTGTGTGTGTGTGTGTCACAGGTCGGTTTATTGTTGAAGCTCCAGCCTGCTATGCAGTGTGAAGTGTAACACGATTTGTTTTTAATGACATGAGGCGTTTGATGATTTTTTTTAATGCCTCTCCTCTTCTCTTCTCTTCTCTTCTCTTCTCTTCTCTTCTCTTCTCTTCTCTTCGGAATTCAGATTGTATTGGAATCCTGCTTCTTTTTTTTTTAAAAAAGCCGTGTGAAGCTAGGATGCTTTAGTGAGATGTTTGAAGGAGAAATTTGAGCATTAGTGATGGATGGACGTGTTTCCAGATTTGTGGCTTTGGCCTACTTTTAGTTGCATCTGCAACTCTCCTACTCTTCTGGTGGTGATGAACGTCTCGGCTTTTTTAAATTTACTTATTTTATCCTAAATTGTAACAGCCAGGTGAAAAAAGAGAGCTACGATCAGGGAGCTTATCTTTTTTTAAAGTGTGTGTATGTGTGTGTGTGTGTGTATATGTGTGTATATATATATATATATATATATATATATATATATATATATATATATATATATATATATATATATATATATATATATATATATATATATATATATATATACACACACACATGATAAATATATGATAAATGCAGCCAAAAGTTCTGAATTTTTAGGTGCTGAAGAAATGATATTTTTGTTCTAGTGTGTATGAGGTTAAATGGAGGAATCATGATAAAGTGGGAATAATTCTGACTTTCTAAAGAAAATTAAAAATTTTTTTTTAGTGATGTCTGGATGGTCAGAGTTTGGAGAGAATGTTCAAAAATTTTTGACAAAGAAAAACAAATACGAGTTATCGTCTTTCGTAAATGTTTTTGGAACAAAGTTTAAGAGTCCTTTAAAGCTGCATTTGTGTCATCCTCCGTCATTCCGAAAAACGTGGGAAATGAATCGACTAATCCTCCTGATTTGAGTCGTTTTGCAAAAAATCCTCCAGAGCAACTTTGGTATATTTGGCCAAATTCTTTCTCTGAAGCCCGATGGATCTCTGTGATCCCACTGGGAAGCAGTCAAGTGTCGGATAAAAGATTACAAAACGTACTGATCCACAATATACAGCGTGTGTGAGGTTTATCTGAAATCCCTTCTTTCTTTTGTGTGATGCTGAGATCAAGTCTGTTCATTTAGGTGAGAATATTGTGTGTTTACTTTACTTTACTTTAATTCAGGAAGTTATAAACTAAAATAAATAAATAAAACTTCAACTTGAATAAAAAATGCTGGAAATAAAACTTGCTCTAACTGAGGAGTGATTTCACAAGACAATTTTATGAGCCAAAATTTTGTAAGTCGTGAGAAAATGCTTGCCCTTTGCAAGTCTGGCTGGAAGCCCTGTGACAAGCAGTGTGATTATTAATGATGTGGATAATAATAATAATATTAGAAATAATAATAATAATAATAATAATGAACATTAATTTACAAAGAAAAATAATATATTAAGGAATAATTAGTTAAAGCACTGCATTGTAGATTTTTAAAATATGAAATAAAATATTTAAAAAATATATTTAAAAAATAATAATGTATGTAAATACAATTTAGACCTAATACAAAAAAATCATTCATGTCAAAAAATGGAACAAATGTATAAATAAATAAATAAATAAATAGAATTTAAAAAAAAAAACCTAACAGACAAGAAAGGTTTTAAGCTATTTTTCTTTTTCTTTAAGTAATTTGCAAACATTTTTTTGCCAGACGCCTTAAAACACGATTTATAGATGAAATCTATTTTCTGTTTATTTTTTCCCCCCCTTCTTTTTCTTCTACTTCTCGGAACAGAAAGTAATCCTGTGTGTTTTGGATGATCTCAGACATCAATGTGGATCTTATTCAGTTACACTGAAGCTGCTTTCCCTTTTATAGCTTTATAAACAAATAAAAAAGAAAAGGACATTAAAATGAACTCTGTTTTGAACAGGAAGCAGTAAAAATGCTGGCAGAAGAGAGCTGAGGAAGATAATCTTTAGTCTTTGGTGTTTTGAGGAAGATCATGCTGCTGCTTTCTCTACAGATCAGAGACGTAACTGAGTATGATGCGTCATCCTGAACGAACAGATTGTGAGTTTTAAATGGAACGCTAACACGCATATGAAGAGGAGCTACGGCGTTCTTCTCAACCTCCTCGTTCTAAACCGCACTTGTAAGGTTCCACACGTGGACTTTAGAGGCGGGGTTATGAAACGTTTACAGTGTTAACGTCACATCATGGTGCTGAACGTGTACAGTGTGAAACCATGTGGTGTTAGGATGTTACGGCAAGTTGCTTAGCAACAAACATGAAATCAGAGACTGAACAGCGTGTGAAAAAACCAGGACGTGGCAAGCTCGGTAGATGGAGTCATGCGGCTAAACACCGAACGTGACGGAAGTGAGTACTGTAGAAAGGAGGCCCACTGAAATATCAGTGAAAGAATGGTGCTGGATTTATCCATTCAGGATTGCTGAAGCAGCAAATATGCAAATAAGTAGAGGCGGGGTTTAGGAATCTACAGTGAGAAATGTCAGAGCTAGGATGAATTCATTCACTACATAACCCATAAGGATTGTGTTTACCAAGAGTTTATATCGTGAAAAGGTCTTCATGAGATGCAGGAGACTGGGTTCCTATGGGATGCGACAGGAAAAGTAAACTGGAGGTCCAGTGCTCAGATAAACTTGTGTATCGCTGCATAGTGTGTTTACACTTTATTACCTGGCTGAAGTGCTTTAAAGCAGCCTGGAACGGACTTCTACTGATAAATATAATAATTACATGAGCTGGATAACAAAAAAAAAAGAAAGAAAAGAAAACAGTCCTGTGCAGATCTCTGGTTATGAACTGGAGTGATGTAGCTGAGGATTAGGCTTCACTTGGAGCCACACCCACAAATCTGAATATATATGAAGCAGTACACGCAGTGAAAATGCGTTTAAACTGGAGATGAAGTCAGCTTGGTAGTATTTATGTTTATAATGTTAAAAAGAAGCCTCTTTAACGTCTACCAGCGATGTTTAACTTAAGGGTCGAGGAAAACGCCGCAGGATCGCACTTCAGATATAAGGTTTCCTTGTAGGTTTCAGCATCATTATATGAGAAAAATCCTAATCTTCCTTATCTCCTGTTTTCTTTTTCCTCTCCAGCGGAGGAGGTGGAGCGACTGGCCGCCATGCGTTCCGAGTCGCTCGTCTCCGGCACGCACACGCCGCCGATTCGCCGCAGGAGCAAGTTCGCCACGCTCGGC
This sequence comes from Hemibagrus wyckioides, assembly GCF_019097595.1. Classification (NCBI taxonomy): domain Eukaryota; kingdom Metazoa; phylum Chordata; class Actinopteri; order Siluriformes; family Bagridae; genus Hemibagrus; species Hemibagrus wyckioides. The sequence goes on along the minus strand of NC_080716.1, from coordinate 27,796,393 downwards.
CGACTTTTTAAGCCCTGGAAGTGGAGGAAGAAGAAGAGCGAGAAGTTCAAGCAGACCTCAGCAGGTGGGAGGAAGAGTGTGTTTTTACTGCACTCCAGATTTAGACACACTTGATTCTTCTTCTTTTTTTTTTTTTTTTTTTTAGCGGTCTTGAGTTGGGTTTGAGGCTCTCCTGAGATGAGGGGAAGTGCTACAGTAGTGCTAATAACATCAAGTGCATTCGCATGTACAGTAAAATTGATCGGTGTGATTAGAAGCCAGTGCTGTGCTTCTACATGAGTCATTTAGCCTCTTGCTGGCATCGCTACGAGTAGACGCTGTTTAATTATGTTTTCCGGTATCACGGACACTTTCTTTAAAATTCCAGCAGCCTGTTAAACAGGATGAAATAAAACGCTCAGAGGGGTGTGGTGTTACGGGAAAATAATCAATGACTGTATGAAGCTCTGTTACTCTTCCCAACCTGAACATGCGTTATGTCAGATTGCCTGTTCGCTCGTGAACAATCCGATAACCCAGATCCGATCATGTACGCCATAGACAATCGTGTAAATCTCAGCTTCTCTATAGAACCTCTATTCGGTTCGCTTGCTGTTGATTCACAGAACTGTGCCATTGCACAGTGAAGCTTTTATAAAGTTTTTTTTTTTTGAGACTTTTAGACTTCAGTCTCACCATCTTCCCAAGCACAGGGTCATGGATCCCACTATCACACTCACACTGGTAACCTCGAATAGCATCCATGCTGTTTAAAAATAGCCTGCACAGCTGAATCAATAGTGCAGAGAATTGAGAGCTGCATTTAGCATCCTGTGGGCAAGAACTATACATCAAACCCCCTGTGGGTTTCAGTTCCCTTCTGTTTTAATTTATTCCTCGATTTTTATTTTTCAATATACTGTGGTTTTGTTGGTTTATCTTCTCTGCTGCATCAAGATCAGCACTTTTGAAGTGCTTCACATGATTGCTTTCCATTACGACAAAAAGTAATGTGATTTCCATAAAGATCCGCAGTGATCTTACAAAAAGGGAATGCGTAAAACCAGGGCATTTGTCCTACTCCATTTCCCGAGCTAGCGACGGCAGGAAGAATGTGGGTTAAGCTGTCAGCTCTGCTGCAGGCTGGTGGAGGAAACAGCAGCAGCAGTAGCAGTGTCGGTAGCGGAGAATCGATGCAGGCAAAGCGTTAGTGTTTTCTCCCAGTCGGCTATTTTTACCCAGGCTTTGATGTATGTGCTGCAGCGAACCAGAACCATCAGGGCCAGGTAGAAGAGGAAAACACAAGGGCTTTTCACTTGTGTGATGCCTGATCGATTGAGACACAGCGAGGTATTGGGAGTAGAAGTGCTCGGTGAGCTCGTTTGATCCGGAGAACCGGTGGGCGAGATGAGGGCGGGGGGGTGGTCGAGGGGTGGGTTTGTGAGGGGGAACTAATTGTCAATCATAGATCACATCAGTAATGACTTAAATTACAAGACCACCCCTGGTAAAGCTATGCCTGGTCTAATGAGACGCAGCAAGGTGTTGGGAGAAGAAGCGCTCTGTGTGGTTGTTTGAGCCAATGGTTGTCTGGGGAAACCAATATTCAATCATAGATCTTGTCAGTTAATCACTAACATTACAAGACCACCCCACACCTGAGCCACTGAGACACAGCAAGGAAGGTGCTGGGAGAAGAATTGCTCGGAGAGCTTATTTGATGCAGAGAACTGGTAGGTGAGATGAGGTGTTGGGGGGGGGGTATTCATTTGTAGAACTCATCAGTAAAGACAAATTACCCCTGAAGTCCACCACTGGTGAAACTACACCTAATTCATTGAGACACAATGAGTTGTTGGGAGAAGAAGCACTCAGTGTACATGTTTGATCCAGAGGGAGGTGTACCAGTACCAGTACCAGTGGAATGTAGGGGAACCCATATTCAATCATAGATCCTACCACTTAACCATTCAAAGGCCACCCTAAGGAAAACTACACCTGATCTATTGAGACACAACAAGGTGTTGGGAAAAGAAGTGCTTGAAGTTACCAGTTTGAGGGTAACAAAGCCTGGAGGTTACCAGCTTGGCTTGCTGTTTATAGCAGGGAACCACAAAAATATTTCTTTGGCACCACAGATCTACTGCCAAATGATACAGATCTGGAAATATTTGCAGGATTGTGTTCGATTTCTCAATGGTTTTGAAAAGTGGACCTGAGTTACCCTGAGCTACATAGTGCCAGAAAACTAATCAGCTCAGTAACTGGTCATTCCAGAGGCAGCATGGATGTGTCTGGATAGGAAAATCCTACAAAAAGTACAAGCCCAGGGTTGAGAACGTCTTCTATGGGTTCTAGGGAACCGTTGGGTAAAGCCTTGACAAAAAGGCTTTCTGAATAGGCTTTCCTAAGGAAGCTAAGAATCCTTTACTAAGAACCTTAAAGGAATCAATTTTTTCTTGAGTGTGCACATCCATGGAACCACAGACTTAAATCATCAGCCCCAAAATATCCAAAATTAAGTATTATTCCATTCAATCTTTTTTTTTTTTTTTTTTTTTTAAACATTTGAGGTAATGTCTGACAGCCTGTCCTGCTTTCTCATACACAGCTGTGGGAAATGTGTGCTGGACTTGCAAAGGAAGGATTTGGGTTTCGTGGGCTGGTGTTGATTTTTTTTTTTTTTTTTTTTTGTCAATTCTCTGAGGGCTGTGAATTGACTCTTGGTGCAGAGCTGAGAGGAGAGTGTGAATCTCGAACTGACTCATCGGTAAAAACCAACTGCTGTTGCTGTGACTGGCAGCAGACGCCACTGGAGCGGTGACAGACTGTCAATCAGCCATTGAATCAATTAAGCGTTCAATCAGTCAGTAAATCGGTCTGATCCCACAGTGTTAGAAACATCACAGACGTTCAACGTGATTAGCATTGAATGAAGGTTGACTACTTTTGCAGCTGTAGTATTCTGTGGTTGTTAGCCAGCTTGGCATTTTCCGGTGGTCTTGATGGGTTCTGCAGTAAGGCAGTTGGTCAAGGCCAGATCTATGTGTGCCAGCGATGTCTCCGATTCTTCCACCACGAAGATTTTGCTTAAGCCTTTTGTTCCTTCACCTGTCTTGAGATGATCCTAGCTGTGATGGATAATAACTAAAGAAGGAACACAAGGAGTGAATTTGAGGCAAACTTAAACAAGACCTCCGTCTACTTGGTGGAATCTGCAACGTGGTCCACCTTCAAAAAGAACTCTTAATGAGAATTCCACAATACCAACCAGACTGAAAAAAGGACATTGTGTTGATTTGGACAAAGTTAAACGGAGCAAATGTACCGGCCAGATTTTTTTTTGATCAAGGGTAATCGGGGGGCTCTATCAGATCAACACCTCTAACTTTTTCCTTCTTGTATACTACATGATGACTGATTTGGCTGTTAGATTGGATGAGGTACCACAGTTTTAAACAGTGGAAATGGGTTAGAAATAGAAAAACAATAATGGCCAGTACTTGGGGTTGTGGTGGTTGTGTATTTGCTCCCATGGCTGTTATAGGAAAGTAGATGGGAGATTGGGATAATGTTAGGGTTGGTAAGGTTTTTTGAAGAATAAAGACCAAGTTCTACCAAAATAAAGGGTTGTGGGTCAGAAGATGAGATTGGAGTGTTTCAGGATTAGAGTCATGGTGGTGCTGAACTCATCAGCTCTAGTCCTTTGGTTGATCTCTATCATTTCCCCGATTGGTGTCTCATGACAAGTGGTTCATAAGTACCGGCCTTAATAAAAGTGGTAAAGCCTCTTGTATTTACAGCCTTGGAAAAACATGCTTGAGACAAGGATGTGACTCAAATGCATTTTAGACACCCTCTATGGCAAACAGTGCACAGGCACCAGGAGAAAACAGTCACAACAGAGTGTTTTTTCCCTTTCAGCTTGTTTTTCTGTCACTTAAATGTCATGTTCTTGTTTTTTTGTCTGCTAGATTGCCTTTTCTTTATACTGTTATGCAAATTGATTTGACCTACATTGTCAGTTTAGCCTGAATCTTACCTGTGACCTTAAAAACCACTTAAAATTGTCTCTTTTGCATTTTTTTTTTACCACCACTTCCTGTGCAGTCATACAAAGGAATTTGTGTAAAGGATAAACATTGTAAGGACCAATGCAAGCTTTTAAATATATTTAGCGATTATGTTTCTAATGTTAACATGGAATATGTAAATTCATAAACAGCATCATAATGCTCCTTCCAGGCTGATCGCCAGTATTCTCTCTCTCTCTCTCTCTCTCTCTCTCTCTCTCTCTCTCTCTCTCTCTCTCTCTCTCTCTGTCTCTCTCTCTATCTTGGCTGTGATACTATAGCCTACATATTGGATGCTAGTGAATGACAGATGGCGTCCTACTGTACAACAGCTTAACATTTCTTGATTTAAAAAAATTTAAAGGTGTGAAAATCCCAGTTTTTCTTTTGTTTTTCCTTCTGGAAGTTTGTTTGTATTTAGATCATGGTCTTGTCAGTCATTTTATAGACACCCCCCCATCATTTCTTTATATCCTTTATATTCTATCTCATTATGAGAAGTTGCATGTTTATAGATTTGTTTTCCTTGCTAATCGTTTCTGTAGTTAGCATGACATTTTGTTGGCTTTGTGAAACTGCAGGAGGGCTCAGGGTTTTCATTTGTACTCTTAACCTTACCCCCCCCACCACCACCACCACAAATAGCAGCAATCCTACCTTTAATGCAATTAAAACATGAATCTGTTCGAAGATTGGGAAGAGTTTCTTGACTAGCCATACAGAAGTTTTCCAAATCTTATCATGATTTATCAATACACCTGTATAAAAGTCCTTAACCTAGGAAATAGGGAATGAACAAATGATCTTATAAGTCTTCCTAGCTTTGGTCTTGAAAGCAAATGATGTAATGGATTTGGATGTACGTGGCTCCATGCTCGCTAATCTGAAGTGAATTTGCTCATGGCACGACACTGTGTTCAGTTTTAGTCACTACGCTTACTAATGCTGCTCAGATTGTCCATGCCATTTCATTCATTAACACGGCGATGAACACTAGACTCTCTTGCAAATGGAAAATGAGTGTACCTGATATCTGTATCTGTATCAGTGATCGATACCGATTAACTCTTATCTCTGCTTATTAATCTTGGTGAAGAAATAATCACAAATATATATTTACCATCATTTGTACACTGGTTTAATAAACCTCCTAAATCTCCAATGCATGCGAGTCTGGAAAATAAAATGGTGTTGAACCTTGAATTCATCAGCAGTGTGACCTTCTCAGAAGTAGAGCTCTTCTCTAATTTGGGTCACAACCATGCAAATACTACACTACGTATGAGGAGTGAAGAACTATAAATAAAATCATTTTCAATCCAGTAAAATAAGCTTAACATGTAGCACCATGTTTTGATGACTTTAGGTTGGTGGGTTTCTATTAAATTTGCTATATCTTAATAGTGTACATTTCTGTATCCCACTTCCTGAAGAGGTCATTATCAAAACTCAGTCAGTCTTTGTGGAAAAACAATGATGCTTTCAAACTGAATAGCTTTGGATAATCTGTGCTCTGTGGTGTTCTTTTGTATTAGACATTTGCTCTGATGACTGGCTCTCTGACTCATATATATATATATATATATATATATATATATATATATATATATATATATATATATATATATATATATATATATATATATATATATATATATAAATAAAATATATAAAAATGTAATGTGATTTTTTTTTTTTTTTTTTTTTCCTCTCGCAACGACAAGTCTCTGTTTTCTATGAGCTTCTCTTACATATATCTGTTGGTGGATCTGACCTAAAGTCTTCGTGAGTCGTCTGTGGAAAATGCGATTGGAAAGAAAATGAACTAGGATGAATCACTGCCATTTCTTTTTTTTTACAGTTTACTTCAGCAGTTATTAAATGCTAGACATGAGCTGTTGGTTTACTTTCAATCTCCAGAGTCACTTGGGGAAAGTAAATGTTTGTGTGCATGACATCTTTCATCTGCAGAATCATGTTGATATCTTGTGTGTATTGTTGTTGTCTTATAAGGCATGTGTTCGTTCGCTAGGTCCTGAGATTAGCCAAGTTTATATATTTTATTTCAATCAAAAATGTGTGCTTATATAAGAACTTGGAAAGATTTAGTAGAGTTCATGTGCAATTACAGCATCACTGTGTAAGACAATTTACTCTTACTATTTAGCCCAAACGTTTCGATCCGTAATTAGCAGTTAGACCAGCTGTTTCCAATTTAGTCCCAAGATGTAGGCCAACCACTTGGTTACTATTTATTTCCACTATTTACTTCAACTTCTACATGTAGTTCAACTGTTACCATTTAGTTCCACTGTTTCCATTTGGCTGTGCCATTAACATTTAATTCTGCATTTAGTTCCATTTAATTCCACCATTATTCCTAAGTACTATCATTTAGTCCAACCTACAGAATTTAATCCCACCATTTACTCTAAATACTATCATTTAGTACAACTTTTAATCCCACTATTTACTCCAAGTATTATTATTTAATCCAACGATCAACATTTAATCCCACCATTTACTCCAAGTACTATCATTTAGTCCAACCTACAACATTTAACCTGACTGTTTAACCCAACCTACAATATTTAGTCCCACTATTTGCTCCAAGTATTATCATTTAGTCCAAGCTTCAACATTTATCATTAAAGTATCAGAGTATTGCCATTTAGACCCAACCATTTAGTCCCACTTTTACCATCACAATATTTTATTTTTAAAAAATACTTTACTATTTGGTCCAACCATTAGCATTGTGCATTTGTTTACTGTTAGCATTCATTTCATTTGGTCCACTCATTATAATTTGGCCCACTGTTTAGTTCAAGTTTTCTTCTTTGCTTAGATCCAAACATCTATAACTTTTATTAAAGCATTTTGTCCCACTGTTAGCATCTAGTACAACCTCTTATTTCTATTTACTCCTGTTTCAGATTATTTCATTCAGTTCTTTTGAATCAGGAAATATAGGACCATCCTTATGAATCGTTCCAGAATGTTCTATATTACACCATTTCTGGCTGAGATTTGCATTTTTAAAGAGCCCAGTTTGTTCTCTGAGGAGCTTCCGGAGAACATGCTAACCCAAAAAAACATGCCTTCCTGTCTCATGTGCAGCCCGAGGCCTTGCATAACATCCCATAATGTACCATACAAGCAGTTTAGCTAGCCGAGTTACATCATACACCTCTTGCTAATTACTCTTGAAATTTCTAACCTGGCAGAACGACTGTTTTGAGAAGGGCTGGTAGATCATGTAACATGCAGAAGGTTCTGAATCACAGAGTCTGATTCACTGATTAACAGTCAGTGACATTTGATTTGGACCTCACCTGCCTGAATGATCTACATCTGGCATCCTGGTCATGACAGACATTTGAAACTGTGAGAACTCATTAATAGTCATAATTCAAATGAATTCACATGAACTGGAATACAGATCAATTTCTATGCGTGTATGCTGTGCAAACCAACACATCCGCACCATCTGGGAGAACTCCGGGAGCCGTAGCGAAGGTATCATGACCCAGAGGACGGTGTATTCTTGGCACAAGATTTTGTAGCCTCATTCTTTGAGTTTGAATGGGGTCTATTCAAGATGGTTTCTTTTATAGACTTTGACATTTACCTGGTTTACAAGATGCTGAGCCCAATATCTCATTCCTTTATATCCTCATGCTTCCCCCGTTTTCGGTAAAGATTGTTCCTCCGAATGACCATGAGTGTGATGATGATGGTGAAAACAAACCCATTTCTTACAGATGGGCTGAATTAGAACCTTATTGAATTTTACAGGAGATGTTTAGCAGCCGCTTCTACTTGTGTAGTCCTGCAGCAAAGTGGAAATGGATTAGGAAAGGGACTGGATAACTTCCCAGAAAATACTAAGAATCTAAGCTTATGAAATTGTCCCACTTTTATCATGTTTATGGTGAAGACGCAGAGCAATATAGAATCGAATATCTGCTTTTATAGATTATTTAACTTATACATGTATAATGTTTTGAACTTGATTCCTAAAATGCCTGATGTAAATAAGGAAAGTTTGTTTTGGCACAATTTAGCATCATTCATTCCACCATTTATTAGTTGCACCATTTAGTCCAGCCTTTACAGTTTAGTCCAAGCGTTGAACGTTAGTCTACCTTTTTAGCATTTATTCCTGCCGTTTAGGCCAAACTTTCGCAGTTAGTCCCACATGCTATTCCACCATTCCCACTAAATCCAGTTATTCCAGTACCAACATTTGATCCAACTATTGATGTTTAGTCTCACTGTGTGTCCAGAATGTTTCCAGTGTCCCATGATTTGGTCCTACCTTTTAGTACATCTATTACCATTTAATGTCACCATTTAGTTTCATATTGGTCTGACCATTTGCTCCCAATATCAGCAATTGGTATCACTATTCCACAGTTCAGTTCAGTTCAACTGCCATCATTTGGTCCCACAATTTATTTCCCCTATTACCATTTAGTCCCAGTAGTACTATTTATACCTGTCATAGTTTAGTCCAATTATTATTAGCTAGTCCCAACATTAATTTCCACCATATGGTCAATCTTTTACCATTTGGTCCCAGCATTCCCAATCCCTGTTCGGTGTCGCCACAGTGGATCGTTTGGTCTGCATGTTTCGATTTTGGCACAGGTTTTACACCGGCTGCCCTTTCTGACACAACCCTCCCATTTAATCTGGGCTTGGGACCGGCACTGAGTGTTAACTCTTCAGTGGCTGGGTTAGCTCCCTGTCCGGGAATCAAACCCAGGCCACGGCAATGAGAGCACAGGATCCTTCCACTGGACCACCAGGAGGCTCGCTAGTCCAGTTATTTATGCCAACTAATTTAGTCCCACGATTTGAATCCATCTATTATTATTTAGTCTCACCATTTGTCTGAATTGTTTCCATTGTCAGTTGTCCATTGTCGTTGTCCCAGTGTCATGTTATTTGGTCCTACTTTTCAGTACAACTATTACCATTAAGTCCATCTGCCGTTTCGGCTCACCTTTCATTGTTCTAACCTGTTATTTAGGCCCTCCAATTAGTCTTACCATTGTCCAAAATGTTTTGCTTATCCCCACCAGTTTGTCCCCACCTGTTATTTCATTGTCAGTTGGTCTCACAATTTATTGCCAATATTACCATTGAAGTTTGTCCATTTAATAGCTGTATTAAATGATTAGTTCCTCCATTTATTCCAACCTCTGACATTTTGGTCCAGGCAGTATTGTTGTGAAGTAGCTAGACTGTGCAGTAAAAAGTGCATCATGCGAATAAAAATGTCCAAATGTGCAGGACTGCAAGCAGCAGTATGGTCTAGGATATGAGCCCAGCACCACACAGGACAGAGACGGTTGTATGTGCTGGTGGGATTAGTACCAAGTGATGGTGCGGGACGTTTTGTCCCATGCTTACCATTTAATCTCTAACTGTTTCTCACTCATTTAGGTGAGTTTGCTAACCTTTTCTATATGCATTTTCTATTAATGCATAGACATCCAGTATAGTCTTGGGCATAGTGCATATACCACACACACACACACACACACACACACACACTCTTCCTCTGCTAGTGTAGTTCGTATTATTTCTCCAGCCTGCAGGGGAGATTTGTGCACAGCAAGCAGAATTCTCCACTTTTCACTTTCTTAACTTGTTCCTTATTTGCATAAGCAGATTTTTGGAATTACTAATGTGACAAAAAGTGGCGTGTTTCAGAGGGCGCGGTGTGGTAGTAGGGGGGATGGAGATAAAGTCCCTCAGCTGCCACGCTCTTAAAATAGCTCAGCCGTGGCACTGAGACTTGGCTGCAGCGCTCTTTGGCATTACTGTAAGACTTCGCACGTTGCCGCACCTGCTGGCTTTTTTCTCTTTGTATCTTTTGTCCATTGAATTGAAAACAGAATTCATTTATCCTGTGTGTGTGTGTGTGTGTGTGCGCGCAATAATGGACTTTCTTGCTTGATTTCAGGGATCGGTTGTTTATTCCTAGAGCTGCAGTTCATTTGCTTGAGTTGTGATGTAGAATTTATCCATTCAACAGCATCAAAGCAGTTTTTCTCGAATACTCTATTGTGCTTTTTTTTAATAGAAAGCTACTTAAATTGGATAAATAATGTAAGATTTATGAATGTTATTCCTATATGTACTGTAATTATACTCTTCCCTGTACCTACACCAGATGACCCCTAATTGACCAGATGGACAGATAATAAGTGACACTGCTAGTGGACATCACTGGCATGTTCATCACTGTGTATCTCTGTTTTTGATAGAGGGGAAGAAGACTGGCTCTTGGCGATGTTCACACATTTGTATTGTTAGTGTTTTGGGAAAGTCCCAGGATACTAGTGAGTGAGTTGTGAATGTGGAATCTGAAGAAAAGATGGATAGATAGAGATTGATGGATATATAGAGATGAATATATAAAAATGGATAAATAGTGTGATATATAAATGGATGGTTGGAGAGACAGAAATGAATTGATGAATCGAGATTAATGGATGGGATTAGATTGATATAGATGGAGATGGATGAATAGCTGGAAATGTATAGATTATAAAGAGGATTAGATGTAGAGAGATATAGATATGAATAAATAAATAGATGGAGCGATGGAGATGGATGGATAGAGATGGATAAATTGACAGATATGTAGATTGATAAATGAATAGTTAGAGATGGAGATGGATATATAGATGGTGATGGATGGATAGATATAGAGATGAATAAATAGATGGAGATGGATGGATAGAGATGAATAAATAAATTGAGCAATAGAGATGGATAGATGGACAGATATATAGATGGATGAATAGATAGGTGGAGAGATGGATGGATAAATGGATAGATAGATAGGTAGATGGGTGGATAGGTGTGTGGATGGGTGGATAGGATAGGATGGCACAGATGGGATTGGATAGGATAGGATGGCATGGATGGGATTGGATAGGATAGGATGGCATGGATGGGATTGGATAGGATAGGATGGCATGGATGGGATTGGATAGGATAGGATGGCATGGATAGGATAGGATGGCATGGATGGGATTGGATAGGATAGGATGGCATGGATAGGATAGGATAGGATGGCATGGATAGGATGGCACAGATGGGATTGGATAGGATAGGATGGCATAGGATAGGATAGGATGGCATGGATGGGATTGGATAGGATAGGATGGCATGGATGGGATTGGATAGGATAGGATGGGATTGGATAGGATAGGATGGCATGGATAGGATAGGATGGCATGGATGGGATTGGATAGGATAGGATGGCATGGATAGGATAGGATAGGATGGCATGGATAGGATAGGATGGCATGGATAGGATGGCATGGATAGGATGGGATAGGATATGATGGCATGGATAGGATGGGATAGGATGGCATGGATAGGATGGGATTGGATGGCATGGATAGGATGGGATTGGATGGCATGGATAGGATAGGATAGTATGGCATGGATGGGATTGGATAGGATAGGATAGGATAGGATAGGATAGGATAGGATGGCATGGATAGGATAGTATGGCATGGATGGGATAGGATAGGATGGCATGGATGGGATAGGATAGGATGGCATGGATAGGATAGGGTGGGTGGAATGGATGGATGGATGGATTGGACCTATAGTTTGGTCTGCATGATCAATTTTAAGGGAGAATATTATAATAATAATAATAATAATAATAATAATAATTATAATAATTATAATAATTATAATAATAATAATAATTATAATAATAATAATAATTATAATAATAATAATAATAATAATAATAATTATAATAATTATCTCACCAATAACATTAGAGTTCAGTTCCTCTCCTCATGCAGCGGGTCAGACTGTCCACTACTAAAGTGTGACTCGGAGTTGTGAACGTCCACAAACTGTCAGAAACCAACAGAAACAGCGTGATGGTCATTGTTGTTTGTGGCTGAACAAAAATTTACTCCAGATGCCCTAAAGCACTTGTTCATGTTCTGGAGTCTGTATTCTATCAGAAGGCGTTTACGTTTGTTACACGTGAAGCATCCAGTGAAAAGAGACTGGACAGGAAGTGGAACACAATCCTGGGTTTTATTAGTAATAAAAAAAACTCTTTATGATCCACTATTCTGTGGGATCTTCTGATCTGATTGGTCAGAAGGTGTTGGTCAGCAGCAGCTCGGATAAGAACACACAGGTTTACAGTAATGACCCGGCTCTGATACGTTGGTGTTTTTATAGAGACATGCAGAGTGATGTTTCCTGTGTGGAGCTGTGTGTGGAGAATGTTTATGAAGTTAATGTGTGTGTGTGTGTGTGTGTGTATTCTCAGCTCTGGAGAGAGAGATGTCAGCGAGACAGAGCCGGGAGGAGCTGATCAAACGTGGAGTGCTGAAGGAGATCTTTGAGAAAGGTGAGTATGGTCATGTCTATTCAGCAGCATTGACCTTTCAGACTGGACACTGTTATATTACACAGTCCTGTGTACAGAACTGAAGTGTGTTCTTACTGGAATACAAGGTGTCTGTGTGTGTGTGTGTCTCTCTCTTTCTGTCTGAGTGTGCCTCTCTCTCTTTGTGTATGAGTATGTGTGTCTCCCTCTCTGCGTGAGTATGTCTCTCTCTCTCTCTCTCTCTCTCTGAGTGTGTCTCCCTCTCTGTGCAAGAGTGTGTGTGTCTCTCTGAGTGTGTGTGTGTGTGTGTGTTTCCCTCTCTGTGTATGTGTGTGTGTTTCCCTCTCTGTGTATGTGTGTGTTTCCCTCTCTGTGTGTGTCTCTCTCTGAGTGTGTGTCTGTGTGTTAGTATGTGTCTCTCTGTGTATGAGTGTCTCCCTCTCTGAGTCTCTCTCTCTCTCTCTCTCTCTCTCTCTCTCTCTCTCTCTCTGAGTGTGTGTGTGTGTTTCCCTCTCTGTGTGAGTGTCTCTCTCTCTGAGTGTGTCTGTGTGTTAGTATGTGTCTCTCTGTGTATGAGTGTCTCCCGCTCTGAGTCTCTCTCTCTCTCTGAGTGTGTCTCCCTCTCTGTGTATCTCTCTCTCTCTTTCTGTCTGAGTGTGTGTGTATGTGAGTATGGTCATGTCTATTCAGCAGCATTGACCTTTCAGACTGGACACTGTTATATTACACAGTCCTGTATACAGAACTGAAGTGTGTTCTTACTGGAATACAAGGTGTCTGTGTGTGTGTGTGTCTCTCTCTCTTTCTGTCTGAGTGTGCCTCTCTCTCTTTGTGTACGAGTATGTGTGTCTCCCTCTCTGCGTGAGTATGTCTCTCTCTCTCTCTCTCTGAGTGTGTCTCCCTCTCTGTGCAAGAGTGTGTCTCTCTCTCTGAGTGTCTCTCTCTCTGAGTGTCTCTCTCTCTCTGTGTGTGTCTCTCTCTCTGTGTGTGTCTCTCTCTCTGTGTGTGTCTCTCCCTCTGTGTGTGTGTTTCCCTCTGTGTGTGTTTCCCTCTGTGTGTGTGTTTCCCTCTGTGTGTGTGTTTCCCTCTGTGTGTGTGTTTCCCTCTGTGTGTGTGTTTCCCTCTGTGTGTGTGTCTGTATGTTAGTATGTGTTGTGTCTCTCTGTGTGAGTATGTCTCTGTGTATGAGTCTCTCTCTCTCTGAGTGTGTGTGTCTCTGAGTGTGTCTCTCTCTCTGAGTGTGTCTCTCTCTCTGAGTGTGTCTCTCTCTCTGAGTGTGTCTCTCTCTCTGAGTGTCTCTCTCTCTGAGTGTGTGTGTGTGTGTGTGTGTGTTTCCCTCTCTGTGTGAGTGTGTCTCTCTCTGAGTGTGTGTCTGTGTGTTAGTATGTGTCTCTCTGTGTATGAGTGTCTCTCTCTCTCTCTCTCTCTCTCTCTCTCTCTCTCTCTCTCTGAGTGTGTGTGTCTCTCTGAGTGTGTCTCCCTCTCTGTGTGAGTATGTCTCTCTCTCTCCGAGTGTGTCTCCCTCTCTGTGCAAGAGTGTGTCTCTCTCTCTCTGGGTGTCTCTCTCTCTGGGTGTCTCTCTCTCTGAGTGTGTGTGTGTGTCTGTGTGTGTGTGTCTGTGTGTGTGTGTGTGTGTGTGTGTGTTTCCCTCTCTGTGTGAGTGTGTCTCTCTCTGAGTGTGTGTCTGTGTGTTAGTATGTGTCTCTGTGTATGAGTGTCTCCCTCTCTGAGTCTCTCTCTCTGAGTGTGTGTGTCTCTCTGAGTGTGTCTACCTCTCTGTGTGAGTATCTCTCTCTCTCTTTCTGTCTGAGTGTGTATGTCTCTCTCTGTGTATGTGTCTCCCTCTCTGTGCGAGTATGTGTCTCAAAAAAGCGTACTCCCATTGTCCCCCTGATTAAAGTAATCTGATCCGAGTACGGCTTTGGGGTTTTGATGTAAAATGAAACCAGGAGTCGGATCAGACGTCTCTCTCTCTCTCTCTCTTTCTTTTTTTTTTTTTTCTTTTTTTTTCGGCACGTCCACCTTCTGATTCCCTGCATTATATTTGTTACTATAGCAACGAGGAGGATGTGGTGTGTGGTGTTGGATTTGGACACTTTGTGTTCATTCATACTTCTTGATGTGAAGATTCAGCGAGTCTGATTCAGAGTCTGATAACAGGCTGACGTGCCTGCAGACAGTGTGGGGAGCTTTCTTTGTCTGGTTTTGTACATTTTCTTTCCTCAGTCTGTAGAACAGTTACAGATCAGACTGGCTGCATGCTTTTAGTCGTCTGTGTGCGGGTGGGGGTGTGCGGGGGTGTGGGGGTGCGGGGGTGTGTTTTCAAGGCAACAATGAACTATACAGATTAGATTTGATTTAGAAATGGTAGTGGCTTGATTAGATCTTACACACAAACACACCTCTCTCTCTATCTATCTATCTGTCTATCTATCTAACTATCTTTTTACTTTTTTGTGTCTCACTCTCTATCTCTCACTTCCTATCACCCTCTCTCTCTCTCTCTCTCTCTCTCTCTCTCTCTCTCTCTTTTCCTCCATCTTTTCCTCATTTTCTTGGTCTTCCCATTCTGTTTGTCTCTGTCATTCTTTCTCTTTTCTCTTTTTACTCCTTGGTCTCTGTCTGTCTCTCTCTCTCTCTCACACATACACAGACTCGAGGATGGCTGTAGTGAAGCAGGAGGTGAGACTGGAGAACGGTCTGTGTGTGACACCCAACCCTTTAGAGAGCAGCCGAGCGACAGAGCTGCTACTGCAGGGACTGACAGACGGCCACGGGGCGGGTGAGTGGGAGGAGCTAAGGCTGAAAAAAAAACACAAATAAAAGAAAAAATCATGCTGAAAGAAAGAAGGTAAAGCGTCAGAATGTGTTCACATCTTCTCCGTGCCACAATCTCAAAAAAATGGTTTATTCCTGATTTTATAAATATCCCCAGGGTCCTAAGTTCCCCAGATTTATATCACTCATAATGAACACAGGACATTTGTTATCATGTGTGATTATAAATCCGGGGGAAATTAGGACCCTGGGGACATTGATACACAGATATGTTTACCAGTTTATTCCCTGTTTACACTTGATGCCGCTTTTCTTAGCTGAGTTTAGTTAGCAGGTTTAGTTAGCATTTTAGCAATTCGCAAAACAGCTATCAGAGTTATCGCTAACGTTAACCGGCTAGCTTGTTGCTAAGTAACTCAGGATCGTCTGTTAGGATCGTCGATTGCGTTAAGGTTATGGGTATGGTATGCCTATATAGACACTAGCGTAACCGGTGCCTGTGAGACTCAGGATCTTCTCCGCATCTCTGTTTCATTCTGCAGCGTGGATTTCAATCAGGAATCTGAAGCTCTTGTCTTCAGGGCAGCTTCATCTTCTGTCACACTGCTATCAGCTCTCCGGCTCTTAAAGATAATGATGCTGTGTAAAAAATGATCAAAGAAGGCCTGAAGGAGGGAGGGGCGGTTTAATGAAGGGCTCACGCGAGGGTATCATCAAGCTAAACCTGATGATGGAGCTTTTTTTTTTCTCTAGGTTTAGTTGGATGACCCTGTGGAACTTTCTCTAAACTTTTATCTTGTATATTTCAGCAGTTTACTCCGTCACGGAGAATGAATAGTTATGTAACAGCGACACTCTTCATCATCATCATCTTCCTCTGAGCACATGGTGTGTTTCTGCATTTCCTGTAGCTCCTCTCGAATTCCGGGCCTCCATGGAAGGCAGCGTTTGTCCTCAGGACCCCTCCATGAAGTCGTCCCTGGTTCTGCCTGCTAAGAAATCGGTGGTTTTTCCAGGCGAGGTTCAGGAGAACCCCGCGAAAGCCGCGCTCTTCCACAAGCAGCCGCCCGCTCTGCCGCCCAAGCCTTTTACCCGCCAGATCAACCACAGCATAGGTGAGGTAGAGCGCTGGGTCACATGACCACTGCTTCCCTTCAACCCCCAGATCCTGAAGGGTTCATGTGGGAGATGTGGATAGAGCCAGGTCTTTCTTCTTCCTTTTCTTCTTCATCTGCCTCTTTCCCTGTCTTTTTTTCTATTCATTCTTCCTTTTTCTTTTTTACTTCTGTATCTCTTCTTCTTCTTCTTCTTCTTCTTCTTCTTCTCTTTTTTCCTTCTTCTTTTTCTATTTCTTCTTCTGCCTCTTTTTTTTTTTTTCTTCCTCTGCTTTGTTTTTCTTCTGCCTCTTTTCTTTTGCCTCTTTTTCTTCCTTTTCCATTTCTTCTACCTTTTTTCCTGCCTCTATTTTTCCTTTCTTTTTTACGTTTTCTATTTTTCCTTCTGCCTGTATTTCCTGCCTCCTTACTTTTTCCTCTTCTTCTTCTGCCTCTTTTTCCTTCAACTTTTTTTTTCTTCTGCCTCTTTTCTTCTTTTTTCTATTTCTTCTTCTACCTTTTTTGCCCCTTTTTTTCTGACTCTCTTTCTTTTCCATATTCTTTTTCTTTTCTTCTTCTTCTTCTTCGAGACTGAAGTGACTGTGACAGCTCCAGGACTTTGTCAGAAGAGCAGTTGACGTATTCACTGATATCAGCTGATGTTTGTTGATCTTCCTCTCCCTCCTCTTCCTCTCCCTCAGAGCCATGTCAGACCCTGAAGCTGCCCTGCGTTCAGGGGAAACACTCTCCACCTCTTCCTCCTAAGAAAGTGATGATCTGTGTACCGACCGGAGGTCTGGAGCTGCCCGTCTCGTCCCCAAGCCCTCTCGCCACTTACCCCGGGAAGTGCACTCCCATGATGCACCACGGCAGCCTGGGGGGGCATCACGGACACCCGCACCAGCTGCAGTACGGCAGCGTGCCCAGCCGCATCATCGAGGAGCTCAACAAGACGCTGGCGCTGTCCATACAGAGGCTCGAGAGGTCAGTCTGGGGAAATGGAGGGTCTAGAGTCAGGGGTTGCCAGATATTAGCATAAATCCTGCAAATATTCCCACAGTCTGATATTTACAAATCAGCTGAGAAGAGATGAATATTAGATTAATATTAAGGAGAGCGTTCAGGTCAGGAGTCAGAGCTGCACTGTAGCTGAAACGCTAGCTTTGTTAGCATGTGAGCATCGCGTGTTAGCAAGTAGCACCGAGGTTAAGAGCATGTGAAAGGCCAGGTTTGGGTTTTTTCCTTTTTTTGTTTTTGTTTGTATTTAGGATCCAGAGCAGGTCACAGCTGGAGCGGAGCTGGTGTGTCATACATCACTTCATCCCTGACTCCATGGCCCATTTTCTCTCTCTGTCTCTCTCTCTCTCTCTGTCTCTCTCCTCCTTCTCTCTCTCTCCTCGTTCTCTCTTTCTCTCTCTCTCTCTCTCTCTCTCTCTCCTCATTCTCTTTCTCTCTCTCTCTTTCTCTCTCTCCTCATTCTTTCTCTCCATTCTCTCTCGTTCTCTCTCTCCTCATTCTCTTTCTCTCTCTCTCTCTCTCTCTCTCTCTCTCTCTCTCTCTCTCTCTCTCTCTCTCTCTCTGTCGTTCTCTTCCTGCGTAGCGTTTGGCATCGGTACAGAATTCTCGCACTGCCAGTCTCTTCCCGATGCCAAGCCGGCCACAGCTTGTGTCTGTTATGTAACTGATCACGGATCCAATTTGGCTAAAGAGCAATTTTCTTTCCTGAAAGATTCGGCGGCTCGGAAAGCAACGTTGCTGTCTCTCTGAGCCGCGCGCTGTCTCTCTGAGCCGCGCGCTGTCTCTCTGAGCCGCGCGCTGTCTCTCTGAGCCGCGCGCTGTCTCTCTGAGCCGCGCGCTGTCTCTCTGAGCCGCGCGCTGTCTCTCTGAGCCGCGCGCTGTCTCTCTGAGCCGCGCGCTGTCTCTCTGAGCCGCGCGCTGTCTCTCTGAGCCGCGCGCTGTCTCTCTGAGCCGCGCGCTGTCTCTCTGAGCCGCGCGCTGTCTCTCTGAGCCGCGCGCTGTCTCTCTGAGCCGCGCGCTGTCTCTCTGAGCCGCAGTCCCGAGTTTCATTTTATTTTAAAGCATTTGGAAGAAAACGTATGGGGGGTTTTTCTTACATTACCAAATCCAGATGAATGAATGAAATCGGTCCACTTTAAAGGAGCCGTGTGTCTTCCTGAAAAGTCTTTCTAAATTTCTCACCAGATTCCTTGGACAGAGTTTCTCTTCTTTTTACAGCTTTCTGGCCCAAATCATTACAACAACTCAATGTTTCTCCACATATTTCTTTTTTTTCCACAAATATTTTTATTTATTTATTTTAAATGTATTATTTAGGACATCTCTGTATGTTGTTCTGCCTAGAAATGACCAGAAATGCATTATTATTTTTACTCTCTTTATGGTGCAGTGCCTCTCAATGTTCTTTCTGTGCTCCTGAGTAAAGTTAGATTTAACTCGAGGTGATGATCTTCAGAGCTGCACTGATTTAATGAGACAGCAGTTAGGTGTGTGATGGCTTCTGTGCTTTTGTATTGACATTTAATCAATAACCTACATTTAAATTTACTCCTCTCTCTCTGTCTATCTATCTGTCTATCTTTTCCTTACTCCTATCTTTCTGTCTATCTATTTGTCTATCCCTTGCCCCCCTTCTCGCTCTCTCTCTCCCTCCCCCTCT
>NC_080716.1:27712400-27754900 GCF_019097595.1 Hemibagrus wyckioides | reverse complement strand
GCGAGACAGAGCGAGTGTGCGCGTGCGCGAGACAGAGCGAGTGTGCGCGTGCGCGAGACAGAGCGAGTGTGCGCGTGCGCGAGACAGAGCGAGTGTGCGCGCGCGCGAGACAGAGCGAGTGTGCGCGCGCGCGAGACAGAGCGAGTGTGCGCGCGCGCGCGACAGAGCGAGTGTGCGCGCGCGCGCGACAGAGCGAGTGTGCGCGCGCGCGCGACAGAGCGAGTGTGCGCGCGCGCGCGAGACAGAGCGAGTGTGCTCGCGCGCGCGAGACAGAGCGAGTGTGCGCGCGCGCGCGAGACAGAGCGAGTGTGTTAATAATATTTTTGTATGTTTAATAATATCATGTTGTAGGTTACGCAGAGCGTCCATCATACAAGTCCCTGTAAATCAGCTGTTACCATAGCAACGCTGCCTGCTTTAACTGACAGGACAACACTAATGCTGAAGGTGCAGATGAATGAGATTTGAGACCTGGACAGTGCTGTGGTGTATAATCGCTAATGCTACGACAAGTCGCTGGCTAATGGGTGGAAGTTAATGAGGCTAGCTCAGATGTCCGGTCTCGGTGAGAGAAGCTGCCGGGCGGCTCAGGGACGAGGTGTTCAGCACTCTGAGTGAAGGAAGTGTTCTCCTGCAGGAATGTTGTGTTCTGTTTCATTACAGGGTCGCTATCTCAAGCTAATTAACCTGTGTGTGTGTGTGTGTGTGTGTGTGTGTACAGATACTTTAGCCCTGAAGGTGTTGAGGAAAGACTCTCTGGCTATAAAGTTGAGTAACAGACCGTCTAAGAGGGAGCTGGAGGAGAAGAACATCCTGCCCATGCAGACGGACGAGGAGAGACTCGAGTCCAGACAGCAGATCGGCTCCAAACTCACACGGTCAGAATTAAACACAAACACACACAGCTTTCCAGCATGTGTGTGTGTAATAGTTTGTGTCCAATCAAGTCTCCATAAACATGCAAGTCTTTTGATGATGTTGCAAACCGCTTTCCTCACATTCAGGCTTTTTTAGCTGTGTGTGTGAGAGAGAGAGAGAGAGAGAGAGAGAGAGGGTGTGTTTGCAAAAAGGAGAGAGAGGATGTGCGAGAGGGAGAGAGTGAGTGTGTGTCTGTCTGTGAGACAGGGTGTGTGTGTGTGTGTGTGTGTGTGCGTCTGCGAGACAGAGTGTGTATGTCTGTGAGACGGTGTGTGTGTGTGTGTGTGTGTGTGTGTGCGTCTGCGAGACAGAGGGTGTGTGTGTATGTCTGTGAGACGGGGTGTGTGTGTGTGTGTGTGGGTATGTCGGCGAGACAGGGGGGGGGTGTCTGTGAGACAGAGGGGGGGTGTGTGTCTGCGAGACAGAGGGGGGGTGTGTGTCTGCGAGACAGAGGGGGTGTGTGTGTGTGTGTCTGCGAGACAGAGGGGGTGTGTGTGTGTGTGTGTGTCTGCGAGACAGAGGGGGTGTGTGTGTGTGTGTGTCTGCGAGACAGAGGGGGTGTGTGTGTGTGTGTGTGTCTGCGAGACAGAGGGGGTGTGTGTGTGTGTGTCTGCGAGACAGAGGGGGTGTGTGTGTGTGTGTCTGTGAGACAGAGGGGGGGTGTGTGTGTGTGTCTGTGAGAGAGAGAGAGTGTGTGTGTGTGTCTGCGAGACAGAGGGGGGTGTGTGTGTGTCTGCGAGACAGAGGGGGGGGGGGTGTGTGTGTCTGCGAGACGGGGGGGGGGGTGTGTGTGTGTGTCTGCGAGACGGGGGGTGTGTGTGTTTGTGTCTGCTAGACGGGGGGGGGGGGGGGGTGTGTGTGTCTGCGAGACAGGGGGGGGTGTGTGTGTGTGTGTCTGCGAGGCACGGGGGGGGGGGGGGTGTGTCTGCGAGACGTGGGGGGGGGTGTGTGTCTGCGAGACGGGGGGGGGGGGGTGTGTGTGTCTGCGAGACGGGGGGGGGGGTGTGTGTGTGTGTCTGCGAGACGGGGGGGGTGTGGTGTGTGTGTGTCTGCGAGACGGGGGGTGTGTGTGTGTGTGTGTGTGTGTCTGCGAGACGGGGGGTGTGTGTGTGTGTGTGTCTGCGAGACGGGGGTGTGTGTGTGTGTGTCTGCGAGACGGGGGGTGTGTGTGTGTGTGTCTGCGAGACGGGGGGTGTGTGTGTGTGTCTGCGAGACGGGGGGGGGTGTGTGTGTCTGCGAGACGGGGTGTGTGTGTGTGTGTCTGCGAGACGGGGGGGGGGGGGTGTGTGTGTCTGCGAGACGGGGGGGGTGTGTGTGTGTCTGCGAGGGGGGGGGGTGTGTGTGTGTGTCTGCGAGGGGGGGGGGGTGTGTGTCTGCGAGACGGGGGGGGTGTGTGGTGTGTGTGTGTGTCTGCGAGACGGGGGGTGTGTGTGTGTGTCTGCGAGACGGGGGTGTGTGTGTGTGTGTCTGCAGAGGGGGGTGTGTGTGTGTGTGTCTGCGAGACGGGGGGGGTGTGTGTGTCCTGCGAGATGGGGGTGTGTGTGTGTGTCTGCGAGACGGGGGGGGTGTGTGTGTGTCTGCGAGACAGGGGTGTGTGTGTGTCTGCGAGGGGGGGTGGGTGTGGGTGTGCGAGACGGGGGGGTGGGTGTGTGTCTGCGAGACGGGGGGGTGGGTGTGTGTCTGCGAGACAGGGTACGGGTGGGTGTGTGTGTCTGCGAGACAGGGTACGTGTGTGTGTGTGT
Source organism: Hemibagrus wyckioides (assembly GCF_019097595.1). NCBI lineage: Eukaryota > Metazoa > Chordata > Actinopteri > Siluriformes > Bagridae > Hemibagrus > Hemibagrus wyckioides. The sequence continues at coordinate 27,752,240 of NC_080716.1, read as the reverse complement.
GTGTCTGCGAGACAGGGTACGTGTGTGTGTGTGTCTGCGAGACAGGGTACGTGTGTGTGTGTGTCTGCGAGACAGGGTACGTGTGTGTGTGTGTGTGTCTGCGAGACAGGGTGTGTGTGTGTGTGTGTCTGCGAGGCAGGGTGCGTGTGTGTGTGTGTGTGTCTGCGAGACAGGGTGCGTGTGTGTGTGTCTGCGAGACAGGGTACATGTGTGTGTGTGTGTGTCTGCGAGGCAGGGTGCGTGTGTGTGTGTGTGTCTGCGAGACAGGGTGCGTGTGTGTGTGTCTGCGAGACAGGGTACATGTGTGTGTGTGTGTGTCTGCGAGACAGGGTACGTGTGTGTGTGTGTGTCTGCGAGACAGGGTACGTGTGTGTGTGTCTGCGAGACAGGGTACGTGTGTGTCTGCGAGACAGGGTACGCGTGTGTGTGTGTCTCTGCGAGACAGGGTACGTGTGTGTGTGTGTCTCTGCGAGACAGGGTACGTGTGTGTGTGTCTCTGCGAGACAGGGTACGTGTGTGTGTCTCTGCGAGACAGGGTACGTGTGTGTGTCTCTGCGAGACAGGGTACGTGTGTGTGTCTCTGCGAGACAGGGTACGTGTGTGTGTCTCTGCGAGACAGGGTACGTGTGTGTGTCTCTGCGAGACAGGGTACGTGTGTGCGCGTCTGCGAGACAGGGTACGTGTGTGTGCGCGTCTGCGAGACAGGGTACGTGTGTGTGTGTCTCTGCGAGACAGGGTACGTGTGTGTGTCTCTGCGAGACAGGGTACGTGTGTGTGTCTCTGCGAGACAGGGTACGTGTGTGTGTCTCTGCGAGACAGGGTACGTGTGTGTGTGCGTCTGCGAGACAGGGTACGTGTGTGTGTGTGCGTCTGCGAGACAGGGTACGTGTGTGTGTGTCTCTGCGAGCCAGGGTACGTGTGTGTGTGTCTCTGCGAGCCAGGGTACGTGTGTGTGTGTCTCTGCGAGACAGGGTACGTGTGTGTGTGTCTCTGCGAGACAGGGTACGTGTGTGTGTCTCTGCGAGACAGGGTACGTGTGTGTGTCTCTGCGAGACAGGGTACGTGTGTGTGTCTCTGCGAGACAGGGTACGTGTGTGTGTCTCTGCGAGACAGGGTACGTGTGTGTGTCTCTGCGTGTCTCTGCGAGACAGGGTACGTGTGTGTGTGCGTCTGCGAGACAGGGTACGTGTGTGTGTGTGTGTGTGCGTCTGCGAGACAGGGTACGTGTGTGTGTGTGTGTGTGCGTCTGCGAGACAGGGTACGTGTGTGTGTGTGTGTGTGTGCGTCTGCGAGACAGGGTACGTGTGTGTGTGTGTGTGCGTCTGCGAGACAGGGTACGTGTGTGTGTGTGTGTGTGTGTGTGTGTGTGTGCGTCTGCGAGACAGGGTACGTGTGTGTGTGTGCGTCTGCGAGACAGGGTACGTGTGTGTGTGTGCGTCTGCGAGACAGGGTACGTGTGTGTGTGTGCGTCTGCGAGACGGTACGTGTGTGTGTGTGTGCGTCTGCGAGACAGGGTACGTGTGTGTGTGTGTGCGTCTGCGAGACAGGGTACGTGTGTGTGTGTGTGCGTCTGCGAGACAGGGTACGTGTGTGTGTGTGTGTGCGTCTGCGAGACAGGGTACGTGTGTGTGTGTGTGTGCGTCTGCGAGACAGGGTACGTGTGTGTGTGTGTGCGTCTGCGAGACAGGGTACGTGTGTGTGTGTGTGCGTCTGCGAGACAGGGTACGTGTGTGTGTGTGTGCGTCTGCGAGACAGGGTACGTGTGTGTGTGTGTGCGTCTGCGAGACAGGGTACGTGTGTGTGTGTGCGTCTGCGAGACAGGGTACGTGTGTGTGTGTGCGTCTGCGAGACAGGGTACGTGTGTGTGTGTGTGTGTGAGTGCGAGTGTGTGCGTGAGTGAGTCAGTGGGCAAATGACCCACTGAATGATTAAGGTTGTCAGCATCTCGTGCAGCTTCACCCTGTTCAATACACTACAACAGAGCTGACCTAATTTCAGTCTCTCTCTCTCTCTGTTTCTCTCTTTCTCTCCATTTTCTCTCTCTTTCTCTGCTTCTCTCTTTCTCTCTCTGTCTCTCTATCTGTGTATCTCTGTCTCTCTCTTTCTCTGTCTCTTCTCATTCTCTTTGTCTCTCTCTCTTCTCATCTCTTGTATCTCACTATTTATGTATCTCACTATTTTTGTCTCTCTCTCTCTCTCTCTCTCTCTCTCTCTCTCTCTCTCTCTGAGTCATCCCCGCTGCACTGCGTCCTTGACTGTTTCCAGCTAAACGAGATTAAAGCTGAACAATATGTTCTCCTCTTTAACGGCTCCAGAAGCCGCAGTCGCTGATGACTGATGCTGCAACGCTGCTGCTGAATAAACCAGATCAGGGCCAGACATGTTAAAATCATTTAGCACATGCTAATGGACCGAGCTCTCAGCGTCACAGCTGGAAAATGGTGGAAAATGCCAAGTGCCAACTGCAGATGTGAAATCCGGCTTCAACAAAAGCCCTGCTGAGGGCTGAGTGTGTTAAAAGACACATCTCGGCATCTGTAACACGTTTTATTGTCAAGGCAACACTCGAAGCCTGAAATGTGATGTGGTGAAAGAACATCTGTCGTAAACTGGGTGGAATGGTTATAATCCTTAATAATATTTAGAAAGAAATTATTTGTCACATACATTATAGAACAGTGAAATGCTTTTCTTCACATATCCCAGCCTTGGAGGTTGTGGTCAGAGCACAGGGTCAGCCATGATGCAGCACGCCTGGAGCAGAGAGGGTTAAGGGCCTTGCTCAAGGGCCCAACAGTGGCAGCTCAGCGGTGCTGGGGCTTGAACCCCTGATCTTCTGGTCAACGACTCAGAGCCTTAACCACCTGAGCCACCACCACCCCGATAATCAATGAACATCTTTATTAAAACACTTTGAAAGAATTACAGTAATCATTCATTACAGACCAGGGGGTGTACAAACTTTTACACCTGTCTGTATATTAATGAATGTGAAATGAAGCGAGAAAGAGGAAGTAGAGGAGGAGAAGAAGCATTTGTGGGAGCTGACCAAACAAAATATCATCGGCAGCGGTGCCATGGTTCGTTCTGACGTTTGATGCTAATGTGGTGCGGTCACTTCGGGTCCCTCTTTTTTGCGTAACCTGGTTACGTCATGAGGTTTCGCATGCGAGAGCGGTTGTGTAACTGTTTTGCTGTGCAGATACACGCCAGACCCGCTGAACGCAAACAGTGCATCAATTTCTACAACGTTTTGACTACTGATGTTTACTTTCCATCAGTCATGGTATCTATAGCAGGGATTTTATGAATGATGTCGCTGGTGACGAGATTAAAAAGTCCCACAGCCCTCTCCTGTGCTACATACAGCTAGAGAGATGTCCGCTACGAGCTGGACGGAGTTATTAAAACATTTAGATGTAATGCAGAAGATGCGCACTGCATCAGCACTCTTGCATGCATCGCATGACTCCGTGGGCTCTCTGAAGGACGGGGTGGACGTTGATGCTGAGCCGAGCTGAAGGCTGGGTCTGTACTCAGGTAGTCACGTGGAGTCCAGTGTAAGGGATAGAACAGTGATGTTTACTGTGTTCCTGAATATCCAGCTTTGGTGGCTTTGCATTTGAAATCCTCATTCTGACAATTCTTATAGATCGGATTTTCTTTGTTAGTATCAATCCACAACTTGCCCACCTGTCCATCCCTTCCTACATCTGGCATTCCTCCATCCTTTTGTCCAGTGTTCCATTCACCCATGCCTACCTCTGCCCATCTTTCCATTCCTCCATACATCTGTTTGTCTTTGTCTCTGTCCCTACCTTTGTCTGGCCATTTGTTCCCCCATCTCTTCTTGCCTCTGGCTGTCTGTCTACCTATCTTTCCTTTTCCTTTTACCTTGGATCATCCATCCATACATGCCTCCCTCCCTTTCTCTTTGTCTGTTCATCTGTCCTTCCTACATCTGGCCATCTCTCCATCCATACCTCCATATGTATGACAACTATTCATCTATCCCTAATTTTTTGTCCATCTGTTCACACATCTGTCTACTCATCCTTCCATTTTTTTCTTTACCTCTGGCCATCTATCCATCCATACCTCTGGGCATCTGTCAACATTTATCCCTTTCTACCTCTGGCTCTCTGTCCATCTTTTTATCCTTCCCCATTTCCAGACAGACAGACAGACAGACACTTTATTCATCCCACAGGGAAATTCACATTTATCCATGCAACCATTTCTCTCTGGCTGTCTCACTCTCCCTCCCTACCTTTGGCCTTCTGTCCATCTGGTCAGAGAGAGGGAGAAAGAGAGAGATATATAGGGAGATATATCCCTTCATCCATCCATCCATCCATCCATCCATCTCCTTCTACCTCTGTCTATTCCTGCCTAAATCTGACCAGATATGCAGCTGTACCTCCATCCTTGTCCATCTGTTCACCCATCTCTCCTTACCTCTGGTTATTAGTTTTTAGTTTACCCATGCTTCTATTTCCCTTTTCCTCTCATCCATCCATCTATCCATTTATCCCAACACCTGTGCATCCATTCATCCATCCATGCATCCATCCATTCATTCATTCATTCATAAAATCCATCCATCCCTCCCAACACCTGTGCCTCCATCCATCCCTCCCAACACATGTGCATCCATTTATGCATCCATTTATCCATCCATCCACCCATCCCAACACCTGTGCATCCATTCATCCATCAATCCCTCTCTCCCAACACTTGTGCATCCATTTATCCATCCATCTTGCCCTCCCAGCATCTGTTCAACCATCCCACCCTCCCTCCCAACACCTGTGCATCCATCCCTCCATCCATCCATCCCTCCCTCCCAACCCTCCCTCCCTCCCTTCCAACACCTGTACATCCATTCATTCCTCTCTACCTCTATATGTTCACCTCATGGTCATCTCTGTCCATCCTTTCTTCCCTACCTCTGTCCCATCCATCAATTCCTCCCTCTCCCATTTTTGGCAATCTGTCCATCCATTTGTCTGTCCATCTGTCCCTACCTCTGGCCGTCTCTCTATTCCTCAACCTCGTTCATCCATCTTTCCCTACCTCTGTTCATTAATCCTTACGTCTCTGTTCATTAATCCGTTCATCCCTTCCTACCTTTTGGCTGGCTGTCCCTCCATTCGTCTCACCTCTGGCTGTCCTTCAGCTCATTTGCATTAAACTCTGTTCCTGAAGGTCACAGCATTTTCTTTTCTAACAGACTGTATTCAAGATTTCAGTAATTATCTGATACGGTGCCCCCCTGGATTAAATGAGGAAGAATGTTAAACTGCTGTAGATTCCTGTTTGTTGCTTGTTTTTTCAGCTTAGTGTGAAATTTCACACCAGAATGCAGTATGTCCACTGTAAGGTACTGACTGTTTACATTGTGTGTGTGTGTGTGTGCAGGAGACTGAGCCAAAGACCCACAGCAGAGGAGCTGGAGCAACGAAACATTCTGAAACGTGAGTGTTCAGGCTGGATTTGGTCTGTTTACTCCGTCAGGTGTGACTGAAAGTATGACTTCAACTTCCCCTACCTGTAAAACATCGGTTTTTGCTAAACACATCTCTTTCCTGAAACACTGTCAAATGGAGAATGTGGTGACACAATACTGAGACAGAATTCTGTCCCAAAATCATTTTTAATGTCCCCAAACTACTGTCCCAAAATAGTTTTCAATGTCCCCAAACTACTGTCCCCAAACTACTGTTGCAAAGTAATTTTCAATTTCCCCAAACCACTGTCCCTGAAATACTGTTGTAAAATAAGGTTTAATGTCTCCAAACCACTGTCCTCAAACCACTGTCCCCGAACTACTGTTGTAAAATAAGGTTTAATGTCTCCAAACTACTGTCCTCAAACCACTGTCCCCGAACTACTGTTGTAAAATAAGGTTTAATGTTTCCAAACTACTGTCCTCAAACCACTGTCCCCGAACTACTGTTGTAAAATAATGTGTAATGTCTCCAAACCACTGTCCTCAAACCACTGTCCCCGAAGTACTGTTGTAAAATAACGTGTAATGTCTCCAAACCACTGTCCTCAAACCACTGTCCCCAAACTACTGTAGTAAAATATGTAATGTCCTCAAACCACTGTCCCCGAACTACTGTTGTAAAATAAGGTTTAATGTCTCCAAACTACTGTCCTCAAACCACTGTCCCCGAAGTACTGTTGTAAAATAACGTGTAATGTCTCCAAACCACTGTCCTCAAACCACTGTCCCCGAACTATTGTAGTAAAATATGTAATGTCCTCAAACCACAGTCCCCGAACTACTGTTGTAAAATAAGGTTTAATGTCTCCAAACTACTGTCCTCAAACCACTGTCCCCGAACTACTGTTGTAAAATAATGTGTAATGTCTCCAAACCACTGTCCCCGAACTACTGTTGTAAAATAAGGTTTAATGTCTCCAAACCACTGTCCTCAAACCACTGTCCCCGAACTACTGTTATAAAATAATGTGTAATGTCTCCAAACCACTGTCCTCAAACCACTGTCCCCGAACTACTGTTATAAAATAATGTGTAATGTCTCCAAACCACTGTCCTCAAACCACTGTCCCCGAACTACTGTTGTAAAATAATGTGTAATGTCTCCAAACCACTGTCCTCAAACCACTGTCCCCGAACTACTGTTGTAAAATAAGGTTTAATGTCTCCAAACTACTGTCCTCAAACCACTGTCCCCGAACTACTGTTGTAAAATAAGGTTTAATGTCTCCAAACTACTGTCCTCAAACCACTGTCCCCGAACTACTGTTGTAAAATAAGGTTTAATGTCTCCAAACCACTGTCCTCAAACCACTGTCCCCGAACTATTGTAGTAAAATATGTAATGTCCTCAAACCACTGTCCCCGAACTACTGTTGCAAAATAATTTTGAATGTCCCCAAACTACTGTCCCCAAATTACTGTTACAAAATAACGTTTACTGTTGAACAAGCCACTCTTTCCATAACACTGTCAACAAAATACCTTCAGCAGTAATACCTCCAACAAATTACTGTTGCAGGTCACTGTTGATTGTCAACATTAAAGATTATTTTCCATCAGAATTCTGCAGCAGTATTTTACTGAAGCGGATTTCTGATGCAGAATTCTGTTGTTTCCAAAGGAACTCAACAAACCACTGTCAAAAAATAATCTCACCAAGCCATGGTCAGAATACCTTCACCAAAGTAAAGCTTCAGCAGAATACCAACAACTAAATACTGCTGTCAGAATACCTCCGTGGTACACCATTTGCTGTATGTTAGCAGCTAAATATCCAGCTGTGCCATGTTCCAGCTGCAGATTTTTTTTTATTTTTTTTATAGGAGCTGAGGAACTGTAGGTGGTTCTCAAGGCCAACGTTGGTTCCCAGACTCTAGTTCCACTTCCTGCTCCATGCCGAAAGGGGCTTATTGGTCAAACGCAAGCTTCTTATCTTACACAGCACTTTAAAATCAGTGTTTAGTAAATATCCATTTGAGAAGAGACTTTCGGGAGAACGGGTGATTGAGCGGTCGAGGTAGGATTTTGGAAGTTGCTTTGGGTGAAAGCTTCAGGAAGTTAGGTTTTGGGGTAAGATTCTTAATACAGTGCAAAAATATTTGCGTATTCTTCTTGCAATTGAGAGAATATTTCCAAGGAAGCAAAGCAGTTCATGATTTATCTAGACACAATAACTCAAACTGCCGCTTGATGGATTGAGGATAAAGTGGTTTAGCTTAGCTCCACTAAAGGAAGATTGAAGTGTTTGCGGTATCCAGCGCTGGGTTCAGGGGAAGTGTCTATTCTGTAAGTGAAGGACAGTTTCAGTGTTTGCAGTACAGAGTGACCCAGATTCCTCCCCCAAAATATGGATTTTAAAAAAAAACCTCCTCTTTTATACCAACACAAAATCCAGTGGGACGATGGAGATATTTTTTATTTTTATACTGGGTGCGTTTCAGATGCCAAAAGGCAGAATCTCCTTCTGATATGTTCCAGACAGTTTTTCAGCCTGGAGGATTTTTTTTGGAGAAGCTCGAGCTCGTGATAACATGCTGGAAAGTCGTCCAGCGATGAGAGCTCAGGGGAACAGTCGGCTGTTTTTGTTTTTTTTTTCTCCCTCAAAGCCTCGCTGAATTGAACGTCCTCCGCTGGCCTAGTTTTCTCTTAAATTCTCTTTAAGGAACGTGTGTGCTAGCTTAGCATTCAGAGCATGTTGATCAGGGATGAAAAGACTTTCTCAAGGCATTTTCATCATGCAGTGGTTCATGGTGAAAGAACTCTTTTATAAACTTTATAAACTTTTCCTCGCACCTCTGCTGTTTGGGGTTCGACTCCTGTTTTAGACCATAAACCAGCCTGGGGTATACCCCACCTTTCACTAGACTCCAGGTTCCCTGTGAGAGGAGAGGGGTAGCTGGAGAGAGGAAAGATCGATAGATGATGGTAGGGATGAAGGTATGGAGGGGTTGATGGCATGATGGTTGGAGGGATGGATTGTTGGATGGATGGAGGCAGGAAGGGAGGGGGAGGTGGGTTGGAGGGAGGGATGGAGGGAATGAAGGAGGGAAGAGATGGACTGTGGGAGCAAAGGAGGGAGGGATGGAGGGATGGATCAGAGGATGGCAGGAAGGATCATGGAGGAAGGGATGGAGAGAGAGAGAGAGAGAGAGGCAGGAAGGGGATGAATGGAAGGAGGGAAGGATTGGAGGGGGGCAGGAAGGGTGGGTGGATGGATGGAGAGAGGGAGAGAGAGAGGGAGGAATAAATGGAAGGTGGGAGGGATGAAAGAAGAGTAGGAAGGATGGATGGAAGGAGGGAGGGAGACAGGAATGGATGGAAGGAGGGAAGGATGGATGGATGGAGGGAGGGAGGGAGGGCAGGAAAGATAGTGGAATGAGGGAGGAATGGATGCAGGAATGGATGGATAAATTTTGTTTTTTTGTTCATTTCCTGCAGCACAGAATGAGCAGGAGGAGCTGGAGGAGAAGAGGGAAATCAAACGGCGGCTCACACGCAAGGTGAGATTCAGTCTGCAATCAGCTCCAGACTTCACGCTTTCACGTTTGGAGTGTAACGTTGTGGTCTGAACTCCGACTCCAGAGACTAGTCTGGCTTTTGGCAGGTCGTCTCTCGCCGAGTAATAACGCCGAGCGGCTTCTTCCCTCGCAGCGTCTCGTACAGCACCTATTGATGTCAGATGATTCATCTGGAATTACACATTACTGCAGCTTGATACAAAGGCCTTTTAGGGAGCGAGTCAAAAGATGATTATATTCTGTTCTTCACCTGAAAAGAACACACTGTCTTCTGCTGGAAGTCTTTGTGAACACTTTATGCGTTTGTCTGGTCTGGTTTGACTTTATTCAGGCTCCGTCTGGAAGTGCAGACTTCTTTTAAAACTTTGGTTTTGAAGAAATTACAGACAAAGAAACAACCTGATCAGTGTTCTTGAAAAAGTTAGTCTTCAGTGACACGGGCTGTTTATTGTTTTCATCAATATATTGTGCTGTTGCTTACCAACCCAGACCATCAGAGGGCGCTATGACTTAAAAAGATGGATATACCTAACAAAAAACCCATGCTACTATCCAACTGGAAAGTTGGTATTTACAACTTGGGAAATCGTAATTACGATATCAGGTGGGTTTCAGTCTTCTGAGACGAGTTTCACCATGACTCCTGACCAGCTCGGACACTCTGAGCTCAAAGAAAATTTCATCCATAATTATTATGACTTTGTATTGATCTTATCTGTTCAGCTCGTAAATATGTTTTCGACATGATTCTAAAGCACTGTTAGCCTAGTCAGTGACCGAAATGGCATGTTTGTGTGGGCGGGGCTTCACTATCTCTTGGTTTTTACTTCTCTAAATAAAATATTTGTGTGAGCTTACTTCTACATCCTTAACGTTTTGGAATCTTAATGCCAGTTTAGATTTGTTGGCAAAAATCAGGCTTGCGAGATGAAAAGAGTCTTGAATCACGAGTCTTGAATCACGAGTCTTGAATCACGAGTCTTGAATCACGAGTCTTGAATCACGAGTCTTGAATCACGAGTCTTGAATCGCGGTTCATGAGTCACGGTTCACGAATCATTGGTCATGGGTCATGATTCAAGAGTCAAGGATAATAATCAAGAATCCTGGATAATGAATCAAAAATAATGACAAAAGAATCATCATAGTTTGATTTGGGAACTGTTCTGTTTTTGTTTTTTGTTTTGGTTTTAAATTCTTAGTTGTTTCCAACATGGATTTCAACCTCCACTTAACTAGCTAGTTTGTATTACGTATCTTAGCTAGCGTTATAAAAGCACTATGAAGCATTGTGAACAGAGATGCAGTACGCTCAGGAAAGCAAGTACATGATTCCTCGTGATTCAGTGTGTTTTTTATTTCATATTCATATTACCAATGTTGCTCAGATGTGTGTGTGAACTGTATACTGTATAGAGGAGAGCTGATTATATGCTCTTCATTGCTTGCAGCTCAGCCAAAGGCCCACGGTGGAGGAACTGCGGCAGGCCAAGATCCTGATCCGCTTCAGCGATTACGTAGAAGTAGCCGACGCTCAGGACTACGACCGGCGGGCGGATAAACCCTGGACACGTCTCACGGCTGCAGATAAGGTACTAGCAATTCAAATCAGGGGATTGGCCTGTGTAGTGCTACAGGGAAGGATGGATGGATGGATAGATAATGGAAAGGCTGTATGAATGAATGTATAGAGGGGTCACAGGGATGGATGGATGGATGGATAATGGAAAGGCTGTATGAATGTATAGAGGGGTCACAGGGATGGATGGATGGATGGAGTATATATAAACACGTTTTCTTTAATGCTTGTGCATCATCACTCCTCTTTGTGCACATCGTCCTTGTTTAAATCAGTTCTTCTCTGTTCCATGCTCTGACAGTGGAGCGTTTAAACTGTTTATTGCCCCAGTGAGTATTTTATTCCCATGCTTCCCCTTTGTACCTCCATAACAAGGGTGTTGGAACATTTGTAATGTTTTGTAGCGTAGGGAACAGAATGGCAGAATAGAGCTCACAGCGTGTGTGAATAGAGCAGTGACGCGTTTGCAGAAGGACGCGTTTGGCCGCTGACGTTACCCGCTGCTGACTGGTGTTTTGCTCACAATGAGAAACGACAGGAAGTCTCGCTGCTCTGAGCTCATCGTGGGAACACTTGGTTTTTTTTTTTTTTGGTTTTTTTTTTGTAATTGGTTTGTGATTAATTTTGAAAAAAAAAAAAACCTGCAAAAGCACAGAGAGGACAGTCTAGTTAGTGGTTTGTTGAGCTGGATGGATGGATGGATAGATGCGTAGATAGATAAGTAGATGTGTAAGGATGGATAAATGGATAGATAAATGGAGGGACGGGTGAATGGATAAATATGTAGAGATGGATGGATAAATATGATTGGATGGATGGATTGATATGATCAAATGGATGGACAGAGGGATGGATGGATATTATTGGATGGATGAGTATGATTTGATGGATGGACAAAAGGATATGGATGGATGGAGATGATTGGATGGATATGATTTGATGGATGGAGATGGATGGATATGGATGGATGGATGGATGGATTAGATATGGATGGATATGGCTGGATGGATGATTGGATGGATATGATTTGATGGATATGGATGGATATATGGATTAGATATGGATGGATGTATGGATTAGATATGGATGGATATGGCTGGATGGATGATTGGATGGATATGATTTGATGGATATGGATGGATGTATGGATTAGAGATGGATGGATGGATAAGATTGGATGGATGGATGTATGGATTAGATATGGATGGATGGATGGATAAGATTGGATGGATGGATGTATGGATTAGATATGGATGGATGGATGGATGGATAAGATTGGATGGATGGATGGATGGATGGATGGATTAGATATGGATGGATGTATGGATTAGATATGGATGGATGGATGATTGGATGGATATGATTTGATGGATATGGATGGATATATGGATTAGATATGGATGGATGTATGGATTAGATATGGATGGATATGGCTGGATGGATGATTGGATGGATATGATTTGATGGATATGGATGGATGTATGGATTAGATATGGATGGATATGGCTGGATGGATGATTGGATGGATATGATTTGATGGATATGGATGGATGTATGGATTAGAGATGGATGGATGGATAAGATTGGATGGATGGATGTATGGATTAGATATGGATGGATGGATGGATAAGATTGGATGGATGGATGTATGGATTAGATATGGATGGATGGATGATTGGATGGATATGATTTGATGGAGATGGATGGATGGATGGATGGATTAGATATGGATGGATATGGCTGGATGGATGATTGGATGGATATGATTTGATGGATATGATTTGATGGATATGGATGGATGTATGGATTAGATATGGATGGATGGATAAGATTGGATGGATGGATGTATGGATTAGATATGGATGGATGTATGGATTAGATATGGATGGATGGATGATTGGATGGATATGATTTGATGGATATGGATGGATATATGGATTAGATATGGATGGATGGATGTATGGATTAGATATGGATGGATATGGCTGGATGGATGATTGGATGGATATGATTTGATGGATATGGATGGATGTATGGATTAGATATGGATGGATATGATTTGATGGATATGGATGGATGTATGGATTAAATATGGATGGATATGGCTGGATGGATGATTGGATGGATATGATTTGATGGATATGGATGGATGTATGGATTAGAGATGGATGGATGGATAAGATTGGATGGATGCATGGATGGATAAGATTGGATGGATGGATGGATGGATAAGATTGGATGGATGGATGTATGGATTAGATATGGATGGATATGGCTGGATGGATGATTGGATGGATATGATTTGATGGATATGGATGGATGTATGGATTAGAGATGGATGGATGGATGGATAAGATTGGATGGATGGCTGGATAAGATTGGATGGATGGATGGATAAGATTGGATGGATGGATGTATGGATTAGATATGGATGGATGTATGGATTAGATATGGCTGGATGGATGATTGGATGGATATGATTTGATGGATATGGATGGATGTATGGATTAGATATGGCTGGATGGATGATTGGATGGATATGATTTGATGGATATGGATGGATGTATGGATTAGATATGGATGGATGGATGGATGGATATGATCGGATGGATAGATAGATCACAAGAAGACATTAAGGACTCTTGTAATGAATAATGTACAACCTTTGGCCCAGTCTTGTGAGTTGCTATATAAGGAAAAGGGGTGGGGTTTCTTCGAGCAGCTGGGGTGGAGCTCATTTCAGGGCAGAAATCATATAAAAGTAGGCTTTATATTGAGTTATCATAGTGACCAACACATGACCTGGAACATTCTGGAACTGATGAAACCAGATGAAGGTCAGAACAGGGTCAGATGTCTGAACCCGTGTTTTCCCTCTGTCGGAGAGTCTCATTAGAGCGATCTCTGCAGGACCAAGGCTTAAACTGATTGGATTTTGGAACTGATGGACTAGAACAGGGTCAAGGTTACAGCGAGGTCATAGCTTTTCTTCAACAGCTTCCTCTCTGTTTAAAATCTATTTAGAAGTATTCGACATGCTGGTGGTGGAAACGTCTCCATCCGTCAGTGGCACTGAGTTCAACGTGTTTCAATTGAAATAAAATCTTTTTTAAAGATATTTTAAAATGAAATCTAATTGAAACCAATTACAATTTAATTAAATGTAAATGACATTATTTTACACTTAGATTTGCTTACGGGGCAGCAGGGTGGCTTAGTGGTTAGCCTCACAGCAAAGAGGTCCTGGGTTTGAATCCCGGGTTCGAACAGGCGGGGGCCTTTCTGTGTGGAGTTCGCATGTTCTCCCCGTGCCTGTGGGGGTTTACTCCGGGTACTCCGGTTTCCTCCCACAGTCCAAAAACATGCACATTAGGTTGATTTGGTAATTCTAAAAGTGTGAGTATGTGTGGATGTCTGTCTATATATGTGGCCCTGTGATGGACTGGTGACCTGTCCAGTGTGTACCCCTGCCTTCCACCCACTGTATGCTGGACAGGCTCCAGCAGATCCCCGTGACCCTAATTAGGAATAAAGCAGGTATAGACTTTTTTTTTTTTTTTTTTTTAATCACTGCAAAAGCACCCCAATAATAATTGTCAATAATAAACTATTAACAATTTATTATTATTATTGCTTTTTAAAATGTGATAGAATTTTTTTTTACATTGTATTAGCAGTAAAAATAAATAAATAAATAAATTAATTAATTAATTAAATAACTGCTGGCTCTCTGCATCTTTATCGTTTATTATTTTTCGTGATCTCTTTCTCTGTTTTTCATTTATTAATTTTATTTAGAAAAAAAAAAACTAGCAAAGCTGTCTATATTCAACCAAAGAACATATCTTATGAATTTTTCTTATGACGTTTTCTTAAAAAGTTGGAAGAATCTCATTACTCTCTGGACGAATGTCTCAGGAATGTTTTTTTTAAAGGATATCATTTTCATTGCGACACCTTCACCTGTGTTTTCAAGTCTTGTTCGAATTCCATGGTGTGACGTTTATAATAAAGCTCAGGATACGGCGATGAGGAGCTAAAGACAGAAACAGTATTATTTCTATGCGACTTTTTCTCCTGTACTTTATTGAAATCTCTTGTCAGGATATAAATGATACACAGATGTACTTTCAGAGCTCTATTTTTACTCGTCCTCTCATCATCCTCATGGCTGTGTGTGTGTGTGTGTGTGTTTTGTCTGTCTTCAGGCCGCCATACGGAAGGAGCTCAACGATTACAAGAGCACGGAGATGGAAGTGCATGAATCCAGTCGCCATTTAACCAGGTACAGAAAGATGCACAGGAGGATTATGGGGGATTGATTTGAGGATACTGGCTGATGGTCAGAGAATAGTCAGAGACAATCCTAAACCAAATAAAGGTCTATAAAAAAAAAAAGATTTGTATTATTATTATTTTTTAATTTTATTAGTATATTATTTTTTTAATCTAAGGATGTCTAAACTTTTTAAAGAATTAAAAAAAAATGTTTACAAATTTTTTTTGTACACGTTGCAACCAAAATTGTGTTATGTGATGACAACATTTGGGATGAAAATGATTAAACGGCATTAAAAAGCACTTTTTAAAACCGTCCAAGAAATCCAGGGAAGTCATGAATATGCAAATTAGGGAAACACCCACCAACTATCAAGCCACACCCCCTTTTCTGATTTCTGGTTTACAATTAGATGTATTGTAAATGTTAACGTGTGTGTGTGTGTGCGCGCACGTGTGTGTGTGGTGTTTATCTGCAGGTTTCACAGGCCGTAGACCAGCACGGATCGGACCGGACAGGACCAGACTGGACCGGAGCACTCGGGTCTGTCTGGACCTCTCATTCAATCCGAACCACAAGTGCTGGTCAAATCGATGGTGCACGAAAAATCACACTAAAAGCCAAGTCCTTGAGAGGGAGGGGCAAACATTTCTTTTATGCCTTTTACAAAAAACCCAGGACGTCGCCCCAAAACCTCACCAGCCTGAAATTTCCCTCTATACGGAAAAAAAAACAGTATAAAAAAAACCACACTATGGCAGTAAAACGTGTGTTTTTGCCTGGAAGCTTTTTTTTTTTATTTAATCGACATCATCTTTTATTTTATATATTTTTTTTCTTTTCTTTTTCCTCCCTGATTCACGTTTTTTTTTTTCTTCCCCCTCCACTCGCTGACCACGTCTTCTCCCGGACGGTCGTAAGGTGGCGCTGGAAACCCACTCCGGCTCAGACGGGATGATTTTCTGCCACTTATAGCGAATACGTGCTCAGAGTGTCGGATCTCCAGTGCCCTCTGCTGGCCAACACCGTCTCTCTCACACACACACACACACACGCTCGCACTCCCACTGTACAGACTGTAATGGACCTCAGCAGCAAACTGTGAGCGGCGGAGCTCAGACTGCGCTTTGTGCTCGCGCCATGTGTACATTATGTTTATACCGGATTATGGAGTAGAATATTTTAAACGTGTAAAAATGCATTATTATACGAATAAGGAACGGAAACCTTTTTATTTCAATAAGGAAGGGCTCGCTCGAGGGGATGGGATCGGAGGATGCAGATGTATATGTACATGATATTATATATGAAAAATGTCTGATTTTTTTTTGTTTGTTTGTTTTTGTCTTTTTTTTTAAATAATAATTTATAATATTTTTTTTTGTCTTATTCTAAACCTGCTTTTTATATTACTTTTTTTTCCAATTATTTAACATTTGCATTTTTTTTTTCCTCAAAGGAAACTAGCTCAACCCAAATCTCAGTTCCAAGCCCAGGGATTTTTACTAAATTATTTATTACTCTTTTTTAATATATATATATATATATATATATATATATATATATATATATATATATATATATATATATATATATATATATATATATATATATATATATATATATATAATACACGTGTATTTATTTTTCTTTCATTTTTTTTGGCCAATGGAAACACACACACACACACACACACACACACACACCTGCTTCTAGGATCACGGGATTGTAGGTAATGCGTACATGCACTAAATGCGAGAATATTATCCCACCCTTTTCGGACCTGATATTACTTTGATTTTCTGAAGCTGATCAGACTGAGCAATATTTTTTATGCCTGTAGGGAAATGTCATGATACGCCTGTGAAATATCTGCAGTAATCTTGTGTTTATTATTATTATTATTATTATTTTTTTTAAATATCGCTGTAACTTGTAGAATGAACTAAAACCACTTTGAAGGCCAATATTCAATGTGTTACTTTTTTTTTTTTTAAAAGAAAACATTTTTTCTATTACTTGGAACGTTTTATCTGAAATTTAATAATGGTATATTAATTAATTAATTAAAATATAATTAATTAAATAAATAATTCAGTGGCAGGTATAAAATGCATGAGTTCTGACACGAATGTGACATTTCCATCAATCACACCCCCACCCACACACTGGTCTGGTCGTCATGGCAACCAACTGACTAGTCACTCATCTCTAAACCAATCAGGTGAAGCCATGAATCACGTCCCAGTCACGTTATAGTCTTATTATTTTTATTATTATTATTATTAAAGCATGCATCAGGTTAGTTAGGTTAACTACGGATTCGCCGCTTCTGTGGCGACGACGTGACACAAGGGATTTTCCTCGTTATCTTCATCGCCTCTGATCATCACGGATTTTCTACAATTGTTTCTATAAAAGTTGTATAAAACTGAAAAAAAAAAAAAGAAGAGAGAGAAAATTCAGCACGTTTCATTTCGTACCTTGGTTTTTGTTCCCTGAAGGAACGTGGATTTTTGTTTTGTTTTTATTTTTATGCTGAATTGGATATATACATATATACATTTAATCAGAGTGCAAAAGTTTGCACCCCCCCGCCCTTCTTGATTCCCCTGCCCTATCAGCTGTAGCTCAACATGGAGGGAAATAAAGAGAGTTTTAAAAAATAAATAAATAAATATCTATAAATTTAAAGCCAGCGTCTGTATCGATGCCACAGGGAGTACTTTCTGGAAGAAGGTTTTGTTTATTCCTTTATCTTTAACCATCTTTTTGTTACCAAAAGAATTGGGGGAAAAAAACACCCTATAGATTTGATCATGTGGAAGTTTCGTTTATTCTGCAGAAGTGTACACTCTCTTAGGAGAAAAGGTCTCTGATCTAGCGCCCTAAAGGTTTTATCTGTATTTGGAAAATGCTAAAATATATATAAAAAAAATTATTTAGCTTCTAGACAGTTGACTAATTTCAGGAGTGAAATGATGTGTCTTTTGTGTTTATTTCTGAAAAGAAAATAATACAAGCATTTTATGCATGAAATGTGGAAAAGGATCTTAATAATATTAAAAATTGTCTAATAATAATAATTTATTCTTAAAAAAAGTATTCAAACAATCAAGATATTTTTCACACGCTAAGATTTATATATATTTATATTTATTTGCAGCAAGGTTACAAAGAGAGTGTTTTCTTTCTCTTGGCTCTCCTTGAGGTTCTCCTGAATCATAAAGGTAGGCTTAAGAACCTGGTGTCCCATCAGGAGTGAATTCTCTGACCTCTGACCCAGCGTTCCCGGGGATCGGCTCCGGATATGAGTTGATCTCCTCCAGGAAGATAACTAACTGAGGAAGTTCAGTTGAAAGCTTTTGTGATGAAGGTGGGATCTTCAAGGCTTTCCTGGAAGCGTAAGGGTTCAACTGTGGAGAAGGAGAAACTCTGAAACTCTTCTAAGGGAGAAAGCAAGCTACTCTTTTAGCGCACTAGATTTTAACCTAAAAGAAACGCTCTGCCCAAACGATGTTTTTATGAGTGAAAGAGCGGTCATCAGATTCCTTCAAGATCAGTGTGGAAGATGAGCCGTGACTGTCTTTACACTAAACAAACAAACTAATCACAAAATAACCTCAAATTTCACTGAGAAAATAAACTGTGTTGCAGTTTTTTAGAGAGAGAGAGAGAGGAAAAAGAGTGAGAAAAGAAAAAAAAAACACTCTGGGAGATGTTTCAGCTTCCAGTACACTAAAGCCAGTTTAATGTCCATTAAATAAACACACTGACCAGAACATGACTCTGGACATTATCAGCTCTGAGGCCGCTCTTTCCCTGACCACAAATACAACAGGTCAGTGTTAGACTGGAGACTCAGAGATGATGGAGTTTATTTATATAACCCTCTACTGCATGAATTATTATACTTGCATCAAAATTTTTTTTATTTTTATTGCTTAAAATTATACTATATATTATTTTTTAGGGGGGATAGTTTATAAATTGTTGCCATATGGCAACAATGTGCAGTGGTGGAAAGTATCATAATGTCTTGTTTTTGTTAGAAAACACACCTTTTATAGACAAAAGACTATACATATCTTAATTTTATTTAATGAAATTTATGACTCAATTTTAGATAAACAAAAATTAGTGTTGTTTTAACTGTTAATCACAGATTATAGCACAGGTACACTATATTGCCAAAAGTATTCGCTCACCTGCCTTGACTCGCATATGAACTTAAGTGACATCCCATTCCTAATCCATAGGGTTCAATATGACGTCGGTCCACCCTTGGCAGCTATAACAGCTTCAACTCTTCTGGGAAGGCTGTCCACAAGGTTTAGGAGTGTGTTTATGGGAATTTTTGATCATTCTTCCAGAAGCGCATTTGTGAGGTCACACACTGATGTTGGACGAGAAGGCCTGGCTCTCAGTCTCCGCTCTAATTCATCCCAAAGGTGTTCTATCAGGTTGAGGTCAGGACTCTGTGCAGGCCAGTCAAGTTCATCCACACCAGACTCACTCATCCATGTCTTTATGGACCTTGCTTTGGTCACTGGTGCACAGTCATGTTGGAAGAGGAAGGGGCCAGCTCCAAACTGTTCCCACAAAGTTGGGAGCATGGAATTGTCCAAAATGTCTTGGTATGCTGAAGCATTCAGAGTTCCTTTCACTGGAACTAAGGGGCCAAGCCCAGCTCCTGAAAAACAACCCCACACCATAATCCCCCCTCCACCAAACTTTACACTTGGCACAATGCAGTCAGACAAGTACCGTTCTCCTGGCAACCGCCAAACCCAGACTCGTCCATCAGATTGCCAGATGGAGAAGCGCGATTCGTCACTCCAGAGAACGCGTCTCCACTGCTCTAGAGTCCAGTGGCGGCGCGCTTTACACCACTGCATCCGACGCTTTGCATTGCACTTGGTGATGTATGGCTTGGATGCAGCTGCTCGGCCATGGAAACCCATTCCATGAAGCTCTCTGCGCACTGTTCTTGAGCTAATCTGAAGGCCACATGAAGTTTGGAGGTCTGTAGCGATTGACAGAAAGTTGGCGACCTCTTCGCACTATGCGCCTCAGCATCCGCTGACCCCGCTCCGTCAGTTTACGTGGCCTACCACTTCGTGGCTGAGTTGCTGTCGTTCCCAAACACTTCCACGTTCTTATAATACAGCTGACAGTTGACTGTGGAATATTTAGGAGCGAGGAAATTTCACGACTGGATTTGTTGCACAGGTGGCATCCTATCACAGTTCCACGCTGGAATTCACTGAGCTCCTGAGAGCGACCCATTCTTTCACAAATGTTTGTAAAAACAGTCTGCATGCCTAGGTGCTTGATTTTATACACCTGTGGCCATGGAAGTGATTGGAACACCTGATTCTGATTATTTGGATGGGTGAGCGAATACTTTTGGCAATATTGTGTATGTCCACCCAGAAAGATGGTGAAATTGGTCACAATTCTAAAACATTGGACAAGTATAAGCAATTTGTATTTTCATTGTGGATCTTTTTATGTCCTACATTTTAATCCTACTGTCATTCCAACCCTCCATGCTATTTCCTAATTTAATTCTATTTCAGCCCTTGTGAAATTTCAAGAAGTAGTTCTGCTCACTTGTGATGCAGAGGTAGACAGAACACTTTGAGCACATGGTCCTCACAATGCCTTTGCATCCAAGCACCTTACATCTTCCTTTCTCAATTCCTTGTAAGGGCCTGTGGTTAGTGTTGCTGGAACACAATCCGATGGTACCACATCTTGGAGTGGATCTTGGTGTGGTAGTTAGCAATTAGAGAATCAAGAAGATCCACTCCTCCCATGCTTTTTTTTTGTCTCTGCACATGTCACAGAATTTGCTCCAACAAAGGTGCTCAGAAGTGTGACAGAGTGGTTGTTGAACCATGTGACAGCCCTCAGGTTCACGCCATCATGAGTGGTAATCTTCTCCTGATGTGTGCCTTGTCCTTTCTTCTTCATGTTTTGGTCATTCATGAATGTACATCCTGCAAGACGTTTTTGTCTGACTGTTCCTATGCTGTGGATCTTCTTTTTTTCAAGGAGTACTTGAAGATCCACTTTGCAGAATCAGTCGTCATAGATCAGGGGTGTCCAATCTTATCCAGAAAGGGCCGGTGTGGGTGCAGGTTTTCATTCCAACCAAGCAGGAGCTACACCTGTTTCCAACTGGCTAATCAACAGATCTTGGCTTTCAGTAGACTCAGGTGTGGCTTCTGCTCAGTTGGAATGAAAGCCTGCACCCACACGGGCCCTTTGCGGATAAGATTGGACACCCCTGTCATAGATGATCTTGTATGGCATGTTACAGGGTACAATAGAGGCCAGCTTCAACACAATGTTACCACTTGCACCAGGGTATCCATTAGGTGGCTGAATTGGCCCTGTGTAGACATCAAAGTTATATACAATGCCATTCTGTTCTGCCAAAATGAACGCCTTGTTCCCCCAGCGTTTCGGCATCATTGGGACATACTGCTTCAGCTGGTTCTTTCCTTTGAAGGGGATCATCGTGCCTTTCCATGCCTTTCCTGTGTAGGCTATTTTCATTTCATGAATTGCACCCCAGTTCAGTTATCGCATGTTGTTGCCATATGGCAACGATTACATTTTAGCATTTATCAGAATACTCAAAATATACAAACTAGTTTAATTGATAAAACACAAACATAAACTAACCTCAGATAATGTTTTAATTTTTTACTTTAAGCAGTTTTGTGTAAATATTGAAATATTCATCAAATTTTGAGAGCCCTCTGATGATGACCTTCACCATGCCATGTGACTGCAGAAAAGGAAGTGCAAACAGCACTTCCTAGTCATGTGACATGGTATTTTGGGTTTTTTTTTAAAGTTAAAACCACCTTTTTCCAGTTACATAGAAAAAAAGTAATTTTGAGTTATAATCTATCAAAATAATCTGAGATAAATGAATAGTTGCCATATGGCAACGCCATGCAGTAAAGGGATAATGGCATGATGACTAGTGATGTGCTGTTTGAGAACGAGTCGGCTCTCTGAGTCGAATCTTCAGCATTAAGTGTTTTCGGGGTGAATCGGCTCTTTGATTCGACTCTTCAGCAACAATACAATTGTTTGTGTTTTGGGTTTTTTTGCCCCTCACCGCCACATACAAGTGTGAGTCAGTTCTTTGAGTCGACTCTCATGTGTAAGCTGGGTTTTTTTTACCTTTTTTTTGTATATATAGGCGATGACATCATTCATTCATTCTTTAGTTCGTTCATCAACAGTCACACTTAAATGCTCCGGCTCTTTGGGTGTTCAGTTGTACAGGTGTGAGTCGGCTCTTCGAGTCGAATCTTCAGCACTGAAAAAATTGTATGTTTGACTCTCGTGTGTGTATGAAACGGATTTATTACATAAAAAAGTTTTCAAGATAAAAGAAAATAAATCTTCATAACAAAGCTCAGACACGGCAGAACATATCTATTAAGGCTAACGATTATTTAATTGGATTTTATATAGTGCAAGGCAGAGTAATATTATTTTAATATTTATTTAGAAAGTACAGAAGCCAAACTTAGGCAAAAAAAAAAAATCACGTCAAAATATAACTCTTTGATTTAAGGGGTAAATGGCAATTAGCCGACTGCGATTCAAAAGAATCGACTCTGATGATCCGAGTCAAATGTTCTGACTCACAGGAAAGTGCAGGAATTCACAAAACCAAATAAAACCCCGGGGATTATTGTTCGAAAACTACATTAACATGACCAGCACACACACTAAACATTAAACAATCATAACCAAAGACATAGCCTTCATAGTTTCTTGTACAACAACGCCGTTATCTCGGTTTGGTCAGTACCTGAAACACAGCACTAGATGGCGGAAGTTCACAGTTTGTTGGCGCTTCCTAAGTTTTTTTTTTTTCCCCACTTGTATTCCGACAGAAAGTCGTTGGAGGAAAAGTTGTGCGTATGACGTACAGCGGCGAAGGATCGACCATATTAACCAATCATGAAGTAGGAGGCGGGACTTGTCTGTACACAAAGCGGGTGGGGTTTTAAAAACATTGTGGCGGACGGAGTAACTTTGGGACAAGTTTTCAAAATGGCGAATGTAGTTTTATTCCCCTCACTATTAAGATGTTAATGAGTGGAAAAAACAACAACAAAATATAAAACTTGTATGAAAGTTCGTATTGACGTCAGGAACGGAAACCTTGTGTGAGAGAACGTAGAAAGAAAAAAAAAGCAAAATATAGTTAGGATTATTTCATTTACGGCCTCTGTCACCTTCAAACATTTTTATATAACATGAAGATAAACTGTATAAAAAGTTACAACCGCGAAACAAACAAAACAAGAAATGTCCACTACGCCTTTGATGAAATGGACGGCTGCGACAATCCAAAACAATGGCCGCCATTGGCTGTTCGCAACGCCTCATGGGAAATGTAGTCCTCGTAGAGCGACTCAGCCGCTGATTCCGCACGCAAAGAACTACATTTCCCAATCTGAACCACAACACGCGTAGGCGGCGGACGCCATTTTGTCGGCGTCGCCTCATGCCTCATGAATATGTAGCTGTAGATTTGCGTAAAGAGGTCGGGCAACTCTCCAGTCGAGCTCGCGCACAGAGCTGCGTAGCTTCTATACATTTCTGCGTAAATGAGACGCATAGTGGCGTCTCCGCCCTCCCGCCCTGCTGCTCGAGCTCCCTTCTGTCCGTTAGGTTTGACAGGCACGAGGACACATTTTACCGACGGG
The DNA here is from genome assembly GCF_019097595.1 of Hemibagrus wyckioides. Taxonomy (NCBI): domain Eukaryota; kingdom Metazoa; phylum Chordata; class Actinopteri; order Siluriformes; family Bagridae; genus Hemibagrus; species Hemibagrus wyckioides. Next base: position 27,728,602 of record NC_080716.1, on the reverse strand, counting down.
AACCGACCGACGTGCGTTCGACTCGATGTCCGGCGGACTGACTGCGCCGTCCAGACGGCGGACTGCTCCCGTGTCCATCTTTACACGGCGCAGATAGGCTAAGACGGAACACGTCCAGGACTGGATCACCGTTTCTTCACGGAAGATGGAAAGCGCCACTTTGGCGGAAGGAAACTCTTGGAAATCCGGGTTAGATAACAAGTTGAAAAGTCCCACCGCGGCGTCGGTGGCCCTAAGAACCGGAGTCGGTGGAGGTGGTGGTGGTGGTGTTGTTGGTGTTGTTGATGATGGCGGCGGCGGCGGCGGCGGCGGCGACAGACAGACGACAGCTCCGCCGCGGATAGACGTCTTTAACGGTAACCGGAGCATGCAGTCAGCCGCGGGAGAAAAAATGAGCAGCAAAGCGGCTGTGAAAGCCTCGAAAAGCGGCCGGGGATTTACAGGCAACTCCAACTCACTGCTCTTAAAAAGGCGGCGGCTGAAGAGGAACCTCTCCGCCACAGCCGCCACTGGGAAACTGAACCCGGTGTCAGTGTCAGTGCCGCCTTCCTCCTCCACACTGGACCGCAAGACGCTGCTGAAGCGTCGGCAAAACGCGCAGCTCCAGCCGGCCGACCGCCAGTGGATCCGCGCCGATCTGCACCGCGGCTCAGTGCACGTCCACGACAAGCTCGCGCCCTCCAGCCCGCCGAGGCCCGTCCTGTGCACGCTGGAGACCACCGCGGCGGAGATCGCCCTCCGTCTGAGCCAGCTGGGCGGCAAAACCGCCTCCGTGGTGCGCATCGGGGCCCGGCTTCACCCGGCCATCGACGTTAACGGGAACTGTCGCAGCCGACAAGACGTCGTCGGGGACATCGGGTCGGAACCGAGCGACAGGTTGAGACTCTTATTGCTTCAGACTGTTCCCGACGCAGGACTGTTTTCTCCACGTTCGGACTCCGACGTCCTGGACAACTCGCGCACGACGAACGACGACGATGACGACGACGACGACGACGACTGCGCCGGGGGCCGAGGCCGAAACTCTGTCTCTGACGACGAGCTCAGCTCTAAACTCGGAGAGCACCGGGACTCCCTGAGCGATGACATGGTGTTAGGGACGGACGCGTCGGCGCTGAGTCCGGCGTTCGACAGCGCCACCGAGGGCCTTGATACGTACGGCAGCTCCTCGGACGAGCTGGAACTCGAGGGACCTCCGAACGGCAGCGTTGACCCCGTCCTTCCAAGGCTGGATAACTTCGCCGACGACGTCAAGGACCGACCTGAGCAAATGAGCCTGACCTCGGATTCCGTATCGAAGTCGGGCGACGAGCCGGACCCTCCGGCGTCCCCAGTATCCCGATCCCGGGTCGGCTCTGGGTCCGAGCACGACTCCTCTCCGGCGCTGTATGTCCAGCTGCACGGGGAGGCGGCGCGTCGGCTCGCCCCGGACGAACGACCCCTGCAGCTGCAGAACGACTTCCTGTTCAAGCTCGGCTTTAAGGATCCGTGGCGCGTCCAGGAGGAAGGCATGAACACGGAGTTAGGCTCCCTGCTGCGCTTCTACGCAGGTAACTTCACTCTGTTCAGTGTGCTTTATTTGCCCTCACACACACAAACCCTACGTTCACACCGACAAAACTTCTCTTTCTGCCTCCCTGGATCGATCCTACGCTGCATCTAGTCCGCTGTTTCTTCAGTTCCCCGCTCAAGACTTAATTCCTAATAGTTTATTGTGTTCTTTACTTTGTGCTGGTTTCAGCTGTAGCTACTGTTTCTCAGTGCAGGACAGGCCACGCCCACAAGACACTACATCCACAAGCCACTTGTTGCCTGCTGGTCAGATCAGTGACCAGGTCACCTTGTAGCTCACTTTAGCAGAGTGTTGTACGTGTTGTACTCGGTATTTAAAGAATTTACACTCCTACCAGACCCCACACAAACACACCCCCACACCGATGGTCCAGGTAGAGGGGTGCCAGTACTTTGTGAAACACAGGATATAGCCTACGTCCAGTAATTCTACACCTCCAGCATGACCTATATGATAGATTTAACTACTAATATGGTGACAACCCTTGTGTGTGTGTGTGTGTGTTGCTTTAGCCTTCACTACACACCTCTGCCCTCCCCACATTATATGGCTAGAACCTGGACGTGGAACACACTTCACTGTAGATTGAACGTCAGCTTAAATCGCTCGCTAATGAAGAACTAACTTCTCGTTAGCTTGTTTTGTCAGTGGCGGAGTTTATGGCCCTGAGTTTACGAGCCCTGCTGGAATAGCATCTCTCTGTCTCTCTCTCTCTCTCTCTCTCCCTCTCCCTCTCCCTGTTTCAATTCAATTACGCTTCACAAGACGGGTTTCATTCAGAGCACAGGGTCTGAATGGGTTTGTCAGCCGGATCACAGCTTTTATCAGGACAGATGTGGGCCAGAGGTTTGACTTTGACAGCCATCGTCTAGTAGTTTGATTATTATTTTCTGTATTAGGAATGAAAAGAGGAACGCAAAGCTCTTATATCTCTCTCTAGATTAAAGAAAACACAGAAGTGGAAGATTTAAGCAGGAGGATTAGTCACAGCTGAAAACAGCCTCATGGTGTTGTTGTTGTTGTTGTTGACATCTTTGTTACTTCTGAGATATGACCAGAAAAGAATCAGAACCCATCATCTGATCTCATCCTAACCTTGATTACAGTGATGAAGCGATACTGGAAGGAAAATATCGCATCACGATTGTGCGATTATATGATACACCTTGTGGATCACCAGCTTTAGGGGCTGCTTATACACTTAAAAAATAAATTAAATTAAATAAATAATCAAGTATTTATTTTTTCAATATTAAAAAATGAACAACAGATTTAATTAAAAAATGATAAATATTAAAGTTTGTTCAGTAATAATGATAAAGAAATGATAAAGGAAATATTTTAGTATTTTTACATTTTAAAAAAATATTTATTTTACAAGTTGTTAACAACTGTAATTTAAAAAAGTGATAAATGTTCCAATAAATAAATCAATAATAATAATAATATTTTTATATTACAAAAAAAATGACAGAACATTTTATTTATTTTTAGCATCGGTTTATTAAATATTTTAACGTATTATATATATGTTAAAATATTTATATAAGTAAGCAAATAAATAAATAAAGCATCATAAATCTTTTTTTTTTAATATTAAAAAGCAAACACAACACTGGTAACAAATTTAACTTAAAAGAATTATAAATGTTATTGTTTATTAATAGTAATAAATAAAAAAGTCCATAATAAATATTTTAGTATTTTTATATAAAAAAGAAATCACATGTTGCTAATTACATATATAATTAAAAAAGTGATAAATGTTCAAATAAATCAGTAGAAATAATAATATTTTTATAGTAGAAAAAAATGACAAAATGTTTATTTATTTTTAGCATCAGGTTTTAAATATTTTAACTTATGAGTAATAATAATAAATAAGTCACAATAAATGTGTTAGTATTTTTAAATAAAAAATGCATAGTTAAATATATAAATAAATACATGAATAAATTTATAAATAAATAAATAATTGAATTGCATAAATAAATAAAAAGAATAGTTAAATAAATAAATATAGCAATATGTAAATAAATAAATACATATGTGAATAAATTCATAAATAAATACAGAAATACATAAATAAATTAATATATGAGATAAAGAAATACATACATAAATGAAAAGAATAGTTAAATAAATGAATAAATACAGCAATACATAAATAAAGAAATAAATGAAACAAATAGTTAAATAAATACATAATTAAAATGAAGAAAGAAAGAAATACATGAGTAATTTAGGAAATAAAATAAAGAAATACATAAATAAATGAAAAGAAAACAGGTAAATAAATAAATAAAATCCCTAGTTTTATTGTAGAGCTGTAATTAATGAGGCAGATTTTTTTTCGATGCATGGTTGGGGTCAGGAGATTATTAACCTGCTCAATGGAGTTGACTTTACACACTGAACCTTTCAGAAGTCGTCACTTCATACCAGGAAACCCATAGTGTGACTTCACTTCAGCGGCTCGGAAATATCTCATGCGGCGGTCATAGAGTCGAGGCGCAGAGTCACCTTCACAGAGCTGCTCTATTTTTTATTATTTGGTGCGTTTAAACGTTTTGTCTTTGAGCAACAAGGACTAACATACATGGACTAACATAAAGAAGTGTGTGTGAGAACTACAATACACAGTACAGCGTGTGTGTGTGTCGCCTGTCTGTCCTAGCTCGCTTACCCAGCAGTAACCATACTCTGTTTACCACAACAGAGGCAGCACTTAGTCAAGGTGAAACTTCTCGTTTTTGTGTGTGTGTGGTATATATATAACGTCAGCAGATACAACTGTCTTTCTCGTTACGTGCATGACTGGAAATGAATGACGAGAAAAACAACAGCAAAGCGTCTTTTCTGTCAATGTGGAGAGCGTTAGAAAGCTTCACCGTAGCGTTTCTCCATGGTTACACTGACAACCAATTTACAACCAATTCCCAGACTCGCATCTAAACCGCTCATTTCCGAAGTGATCGTCGTTCCGAAGGCGTGTTCACACGCGCCGCTTTCGTCCGTCCAGGTCTCGAGTCTCTGTATTACGAAGTAGGCCTTCTAGTGTACTACTGGCTGCCATGGCAACAACGTGTATCGGCGGGTGGCGCATTCAATCAGCATCACAACAATTCACTCCTGTTATATGGCTCTGCTCCGTATTTACCTAAAGTTCCACTTTTCTCAGATTTGTCATGTTGCTGATTGGGACACGCCCATATCTGGTCACACACACGTGAACTTTCTGTTGATGTAACTAAAGCATAGCCGAGGATATTGTTTGTATGATGTTTTGATTCTCGTGTTATGATGTCACAGTTGCCCGTAGTTGTCTCATGTTGTGATGTCACACAGGCGACCATGTTCTAACGATGATGATGATGATTTTGTTTTTAGAATTCTTTTTTTTTAATTTTTCATATTTGTCACCGTTCGTGTTGAAGGACCGTCCCAGAACCGTTCAGAACCGGGTGAGACAAAAAACAGTCCCCCCCCCCAGTTCCCGGCATTATGACATCAAAAGACAGCTCTAAAAACGTCCGCTGATTAAATTCCGGCAGCCGAGCCGAGCCTCCAGCGCCTGATCTGTGCAGCTGCTAATGCGTGCGTAAATATTTAACCACGTCTGCACACACATGTGGTCCAACGTGCTGAGGCTCCTGGGGCTACACACACACACACTTAGCCATAGCAAGCAGTGGCATTCACTGTGAACTTGTTTATTTATTTCAGACGTCTCTCTCTCTCTCTCTCTCTCTCTCTCTCTCTCTCTCTCTCTCGCTCTCTCTCTCTCTTATTCTCACATACTTCCTCTTTTCTGTCTCTCTCACACACACACACACACACACACACACCCTTCTCATTGGTCTCTCATTGTTAGGAACAAAACAAGGCAGCGCGCTCTGCTCCCACGGACGCGCCTGACACAGCCACAAAGCCGCAGTGGCCGACTTATGGTGCTTGGACGGCGGCCGTGTTCCGGCTCTCGCTCCATTATCACCATGCTGAATGAGCCGAGGCTGGAATGGACACTGGGGCCCTAAACGGGTGGTGCTGGGGGTAAGAGGGGGGCTCGTTAAACGCCCTCTCTCTCTCTCTCTCTCTCTCTCTCTCTCTCTCACTCTCTCTGTCTGCTCATTCGGATGCAGCGCGGCCTCGTTGTTCTTGGCAAGCGACATGCTACTGTCTCAGCGAGAGCCTCTGCATTAGAGAGCGAGAGAGCGGCAGGAAGTGCTTTCATTAGCTCAGCTGGGGACAGCAGCCACCGTGTGAATACGGATGTGGGCAAGAGAGAAGGGGGGGTGGAGAGAGGGAGAGAGAGAGAGGGGGGGCAAAGAGAGAGAGATGAGACAGTGAGATGGGGGGGCAGAGTTAGAGAGAGAGAGATGGGGGGGCAAAGAGAGAGCGATGAGAGACAGAGAGATGGGGGGGCAGAGTTAGAGAGAGAGAGAGAGAGAGATGGAGGGGGGCAGAGTGAAAGTGAGTAATAGAGAGAGAGAGAACGACAGAAAGGGGGACAGAAAGAGAGAGACAGAGAGATGGATGGGGGGCAGAGTGAGAGAGAGCGACAGAAAGGGGGGGGGCAGACAGGGAGAGAGACAGACGGAGAGATTTATTATTATTATTATTATTATTATTATGTACATAAATAAATCAAAATAAAACGCTAGGAAAAGACGTGAATTTGATACGGAAAGAATGACAAAAGCGTCAGCAGAAATGTTAGCGCAGATTAGCTGAAGCTAAACGTTCGTCCCGGACGACTCCTCAGAGCGATCCTGTGCCTCGTCCTGTCCGACGCGGAAAAACCCGAGGAAATCCTACAGCCTCGGTTTCGTCTGAACCCTGATAACCCTCTGGTATTATGTGTGTCGAGATGAGAAACATGAAGAGAAATAACGCTCGCAAGAATGCGTCTGTGGGTCTGTCAGAACGCTAGCTTGCTCTGCTAATCTGGCTAGCATGAAACACTGCTTGTGTTATTTTATTTCTTTAGTACATGTTAGCTTTATGAGGTGTTTATGGCGATTGTTACGTTAATGCGATCGCTAATTAGCTACGTTACTGGACAACTACAACGTCCTGACAGAAATTATCGTGAACAGATTAGCAAAAGTCTGAAGAGGGCGGTCGAATGTAAGGCGCGGTATATTTAGCCGTGCCAGAGATGCTAGGAGTCCAATTATTTGTGTCCGTTTCAGCCGTCGTGCTAATCTCTTTTCAGCTAGTGCATGTGGTGCGTGTTAGCGTGTTTGAGCTAGCGTGTGTGTTTGGGTGGTGTTAAGCCGTGGGAAAGATGTGATGAAGTGGCGCGTCACACAGATCTGTGTTCAGCGTCAGTGTGTGAGTGACTCATGCTGTGTGCTGCAGGTTCAGCGCGCTAGCTAAGGAGGCTAATGCGCCGCCGGTGTGACTCAGATTAAGAACAGGTCACCTGAGCTAGCGGCCTTCCGGCGTGTCGCTTAGTCAGATTCTAACTGACAAGAGTGTGTGTGTGTGTATGTGTGTGTGTATGTGTGTGTGTGTGTGTGTGTTTTGCTCTCTCATGCCCACACATACTTTCTGCCCATCCCCCCCTCCAACAATCGCCACACACACTACTTCAACTAACTCTCTCTCTCACACACACACACACACAACTTCAACTCGGACTCTCTCTCTCTCGTTCCCATTCATCCCTCTATCTCCTCTCCCGTCTATCTGACAGGAACATGAGGAAATCCCCCTCTTCCGTTCCTGCTCTCAGAGGAATGTGTGGAATGTACGCTGGCTCCTGCGGCATGTCAGGCATGTTTGAGAGGGAAAAGAAAAGCAGTGTCATGAGGGAAACACGGCATGGCCTCAGGCCTCAGAGTCTGAGTGTCCAGACACCACCACTGCTCCCTCGCACGGCTCCTAGCGGCACTAAAAGAAACAAACATGCTAACGTGGCTAATAACACGAGTCATGTGTCGTGACAGACGTAGCGATTAGCGTATTTCACTCAAAAAACTTTAGTTCAGAAAACAAGATGGCGGATTGTGTAAGAAGATTAGCATTTGGATGATTTCTGAGCTAAATTTAACAAGCTAAATATTTAAGAAGTCCCGTGTGCTAAGCTAGCCGCACGTAAACGCTATTAGGAGGGAATGTTTTGTTAAGTAGTAGATTGCGAGAGAAAGCTAGTTTACAATTATATCCGCAAACGATAGATTATCAAGTTAGCAAATACAAGCTAGTTTGCTAGGAAATGCTAGCTGACTTACTGGTCGATAGAAAGATAGCAAGATAGCAGAAGTTAGCTAGTTTGCTAACAGCAAATATGAGCTAGTTTGCAAGTATATAGAGCCTGTACATAGCAAATGAAGGAGTATGCTACTAGAGAACGTTAAGCAGATAGCAAAGGCAAGCTAAATAGCAGCAGTGCAAGTTAGCTAACTAGTATTTAGCAAGAAGGGTGTTAGCCTATACTAGTAAATAGCAAACGTGAGGTAATTTCTGCTCAGATAGCAATTAGCTCGATTACTGATAGATAGGTATACCTGAGGTAATTTATTAATACCTAGCACATGTTAGGTAGCATGCTGAGTTAGCAAGCTAATGATATAGCATTCACAACAATCTAAATAAAAATATCTGGGCTAAGTGTGCTAAGCTAGTGCCCTTTTTAAATTTATTTATCAGGTAGCAAGTAGCTGGTCGGTATTTTACTAAAATAAAGTGAGGTAGTTTGCTAATAAATGTTAGGTAGCGTAGTGATGGTTAGCGAATGCATGCTAGTCTTTCAGCAGTGAAGAAATACAAGCTGGTGTTCAGTAGAGTATGTGAGCTGATGCTAGCAAGAGCTGGTTGTTCTAGCAGATGTTGAGTGTGCTTAGCAAATAGCTTGCTGGTTGTTATGAAATCTGTGCTAGTAGTTAGCAAATATTAGCCAGGTTCACTCGTACAATGCGAGCGTGTTTATTAGCGGAACAAACTTGTGTTTTTTTATCGATTTAAAAACGTTTGAGATTTATTATTCAGTTAGCCGCATCCGAGGCGTGTTTGTGGATGAATTCCTGAAGCGGTCCCGTGTTAGCATTCAGGGAAAAAAAGATCCTTTACAGCCTCGTATCAGCTGCAGGTAAGATGATGGAAAAGTACATAAAGCTCTGGGGCCAAAGGTCAAGCTCTGGGTTTAGTTTGTGGACATATTGTAGGTGAGAGCAGAGCGGTTCGTTTATTACCAGGGGTTTTTACTGCTACTTTATCTCAACCTTCTAGCGCTCATCTTTATGGACTTTACCTCTTTGTACAACGAGCATTTTTTATTATTCTTTTATTGTGTGTTATTTGTCTGGAGGAAGTCAGCAGAGCCGAGCGCTCGGTGCCGGAGCCAGGCCGAGAGCTGGAGGCAGCGAGGCGTTTCTCAGTTCAGCTGAAACCCCAAAGCCTTTTCAGCAGCCAGAAATAAAGCAGATGAATCAGGACAGCGCACTCGAACCCTCAATTATTCACTCTTACTGCTGTTTTAACCAGCACATGTCTCTTTTTCTTTCTTTGGTTTTTCTCTCAATCTGTCATCATCAGTAGCTAAATAACTAATAAAAATTTTTTGCTAAAATTGATATACTTAAACTTCTGGGACATTAAAAATAAAATAGATTTTAGAAGTTGTAAATGCTAAAACATCTAAGACGATTAAAAATAAAATCAATTTTTTAAAATAAAGTTATATTTAAACACCTAAAATTGTCATATACGTAAAATTGTCAATTGTCAATTTACAATACGTAAAATTGTCATACTTAAACATCTGGGACATTAAAAATTAATTAAAAAAAAAAATTATATTCAAACACCTGGGACATTAAAAGTAAAGCAAATTTTTAAAAATTGTAAATACTTAAACATCTGGGACATTGTATAATTTTTATATTTAAACACCTGGGACATTAAAAATAGAATTAATTTGTAAAAATTGTAAATACTTAAACATCTCAGACAATAAAATAAAGTTTTTAAAATTTGTTATATTTAAACACCTGGGACGTTAAAAGTAAAGTAAAAAAAAGTGTAAATACGTAAACACCTGGGACATAAATTAAAAAAAAAAAAAAACATTAAAAATAAAATAAATGTTATAAAATATTGTTATACTTAAACAAGTGGGACATTAAAAAGAAATAATAAAAAAAAATTAATAAAAATTGTTAAACATCTGGGACATTAAAAATGATTTTAGAAACAATTTTTAGAAATAATTGTTTTAAGTTAAAATATGAGAGATTTGAAACATTTCTCTGAAGATTTTTGATTATTATTATTATTATTTTTAATATTTAGGATTTTTTTAACCTCACAGTTATTAATAATTGGCTTGATATAAATGAATTTCTGATTCGTTTTCAGGAATCTTTCTCCTTTTTATTCTGTGATTATTTTTAGCGACCAGTAGAACATTTCTTTCTGTATTATTTTTCTGCTTTTAATCTTGAAACCAGGCCAGACGCAATCAGCGTAGCGGAGGAAAGCACTTCAGACGCACTCTGAGCTTCTTATTCATATTACCCACAAGCCTTGGCTCTCACGCTCGGCTTCTAGCCGCTTCAATAACTAAACCTTCCCTGAAACTGATCCGCTTCATGACGCCCAACTTTCGTCCTTTAAAATCTTCATTCAGAATATCCGTACAGTGAAAGTGGCGAGTTACGAAGGTTTAGTTGGCTGGAGAGTTTCTAGAAAGATTGTAGCTATTCTACCAGTCGATAGCTAATTTAGTAAAAGTGCAAAATATTTTGGTCGTTTTTGCGCGAATGTTACCTTGTTTCCCAGTAAACTAATGGTAGGTAGTTTAAAATGCTAGAAAGGTTCAGCTAGTCTACTAGTAAGTAGCAAATTTCGGGTAACTTAGCAGTAGTTAGCACATGGAAGCTAGTTTACTAGTTTTAGTAGACTGCAACTTTTGTCGCAGATATCAGCTAGTTCAGTAGCTCTGGTTAACTAGCATCAATCTGAGTAGTTTATTAGTAGATAAAAATAAGTAGTAGTTAAGTAGTTGTCTAGTAAGATGTGAGGTATTTGAGGTAAGTTTACTAGCTTTAATAGATAGCAAGTTGTATTTATTTATTTTTTTTTAGTGCATAGCAGATATGAGCTAGTTCAGTAGCTGGTTAACTAGCATCAAAGTGTAGTTTACTAGCATTGTACTAGTAAGATTGGAGCAGATTTGAGGTGTTGTGAGGAAGTTACTGGCAAATGCAAGCTAGTTTTTTGTTAGTGTTTTGTCAGCAGTTGTGGGCTAAGTCGATATGAATTTTAGATTTGAATCTGTTTGCTAGCGGTTAGCAAGTACAGGCTAGTTTATTAGTACAGCAGATGTTGGCTAGCTGACTGGTGCTGAGCGTGAGGTGGTTTCTGGTTTTTATTTTCCGTGTCTCTCTTCATGTTCTGCAGTAAATGATGATCTGGGTGTGAAATATGCTTCCCTCTCACTCTTTAGCACTACAGATGGATCTCGCTGGCTAACTCTCCGACTCCCGTCGTCTGACGTTCGTCATTTTGGCCTTATAGATTTTGCACCTTCGCGAACGTGTTAGCTGGTTGCCGGGGCGACGGACGCCACAAGCCTGCAGTGCATTTAAACGCAGTGATGAATAGAAATAAATGATCGTGTTTTTGTTTTTGTTGGGGTTTCTGCAGCAACACAATCTTACCTGCTGGCCGTTAAAAATATTTTTGATGGTGGAGAAAATTTCAGAAACAAAATATTTATTTATTTATTTATTCATTCATTCATTCATTCATTCATTCATTCATTCATTTATTTATTTATTTATTTGTTGCTCTGTACTGACAAGCATCTTTATTTATTTATTTATTTATTTATTTATTTACTTACTTACTTACTTACTTACTTGTTGCTCTTGTCGGAGAAAATATAATATACCCAGCTTTGAATTATATACCTAGCCTTAAAAGTAGCTTAAGTGCTAATGTACTCAATGCTCTAAGCTCTGACTTGGCAATATTCTGCCTAAAGAGTAGTGTGTATCTATCAAGAATAATTTAGCCATTTATTACGTAGTAAGTAGTTAACTCTGATTAAAAATAGCTATAATAATCAGATATAGCCTCATAGTCTTCATAATAAACATGCAGAATTATTAATGGCAGCATGCTAGCGTAATAACCACACTGGGACTGAAGGAACAGAAAAGAGGAGAGATTTATTGAAACATTAGGAGTTACAACTCAGTCAGCCAGCCTATCCAATGGGATCAGTGGGACCGGAGGGTCAGTTGTAGAAGACGGAATCTCGGGATCCTGAGGAGAAGTTGGAGAGTAATCAGTGGGAGAAGTTGGGGGCGAATAGTCAGGAGAAGACTGAGGAATATCATGAACACTGTAAGGCATAGGCACAAATTCAGGAGAAAGTTGGGGAATGTCAGGGGAATTAGGAAATGAAGAGGAGTCAGAGGAAGAATCATTAGAGGAAATCTCAACAGGGAAATCCTCAGTCTGGACGCCTTGAGAGGTGGTGCGTGTCCAATGCCAGTAGAAGGTCTGAGTAGACTGATCACAGGTTGTGGGGTGAAATTGGGTGCTCTGATCAAGACAGACGGTATCTCTCACGATATGGTGAGCGAGGTAAGGAGACTCAGGAATAGAGGATTCAGATAGGTGCTCCAGGTGCCGATGAGCATCTTTATTTATTTATATATATACAAATATATTAATTTAGTATATATTATAATTCTACAGTAATAGTTTAAAAATAAATACATACAAATATAAACATTTAGAAAAAAACTATATAAATAAATAAAAGAATAATAAAAATAATTATATTATATAAAATAAATATTTTCTATTGAATTTTTGTGGAAATGTAGCGATCACGGCCTAATCACCACACATTTATTTATTTATTTATTTATTTATTTATTTATTTATTTATTTATTTATTTATTAATTAGTAGAAGTAGGAAGACAGGCTGTAGTGATGTGATTTATTGGCTGGTGATCTGGTAATCATCTGCTGGTGTCTCTCAGCCCTGTCTGTGTTCTGTGTAAGCATGGCGGTGTTATTAGATAAGGATGGCGTGGGATCGGATCTCTCAGAGCACTACGGGGAGCGTGGAAGGTCACATGAAGGAGACTCTCAGCATTCAGAGCCAGTTTTCACGAGATAAGGTGATGATGATGATGATGATTCAGGAGGACGATGATGATGATGGACGGGTCGAGCATCCCGGTCTGAGGGAAGCGGCATCACGAGCGAGATTTACAGCTTTTACATTAAAGCTCAGGAGGAAAAAATGTGTACATGAGTGGAGACGTAGCGGTTACGTAACAGGCGTCGTCGTTTATTATGAAAGCCAGAGTGAGGCACGGAATTCAGTTTTAATTTATTTACATTGATTTTTAAATAACATTTATTATTCATATTTTGTTGCTGAAAAATACACAAAAAAATAGCATTTTATTTTTTTTCCTTTTAGTAAAATCTAAATATAAATCTGGAATGATTGACAGTTGTGTGGAGTCGGATTTTATTATTATTATTATTATAATTATTATTATTATTATTATTATTATTATAATTCACAATTTCTCACATAATACAAGTCACATCTTTTTTCTTCCTTTTTTCTCTCTTCCTTTTTCCCCTTTCTACTGTTTTAAGGCAATTATATTCAAGATATACTTTGACTGAAGCCACACCCCCCCAGAGAAGCTCCTCCTACTCACACTAGAATCAGACGCCACATTTGTATCAGTAACCGTACAGAGACAGAGCCTACACACACACACACACACACACACACACACACACACAGAGCAGTGGTGTAGAGCTCAGCGAGGGAGATTAGAGAGGGAACAGCGGGGAGAGACGAGCTCCTCTGATCTTCAGCCGCTGTGTTAATGCACTACAACATCTGCAGTCGTCCATATTAAAGCAGCTCTCTCTCTCTCTGGGGTTGGAGAAGGAAAGAAACTCAGGTATTAATGTGACCGTTTCACCCCGAGTTCACACCAGGAAGCTGGCGTTCACATCAGCATTCGATCAGTTGCTTGGGATTAGTTTGGAGTGGATGTGGAGCGAGGAGAGACGGCACAAGGCCATGTTTTCCCCTGATATAATTTTTGACTGATATTTTTGTCCTTTATGTTTTTGTTTTTTTTCCCCCACATTTCCCCCAATTTTTTTTCAACACTTTGACCTTTTTTCCTTTTTTCAGTTATATTTTTCCTCCTTTTTCCCCCCAATTTTCTTCTCCAATAATTTTCCCCTCTGTTTTTTCCTAAATCTTTTTTTGCAAATAATTTATTTTTTAAATTATTTTTTCCTGCCATTTCCCCCTAATTTCTCTTAATTTTCGCTACTTTTTTTGACCTTTTTTCAGTTTTTCCAATGACATTTTTCCACTTTCCCCCTTCTTTTTTCCCCATTAACTTTTTCCCTTTTTTTCAAATCATTTTTTTTTAAAAATTACATTTCTCGCAATTTCCCCTAATTTCTCTTTTTCTCCACTGTTTTTATCCCTTTTTTCTTTTTTCCAATGACACCCCCCCTATTTTTCCACCAATTATTTTCCCTCCTTTTTTCCCATTCATTTTTTTATCTGACTTTTTTTCTCATTTTTTCCCCCCAAATGAATTTTTTTTAAATTACGTTTTCCCCAAATTTGCCCCAATTTCTCTTTATTTTCTTTCCTTTTTTTCACTTTTTCCCTCAATTGTTTTTGCAATTAATTTATTTTTTAAATTACTTTTCCTGTCATTTCACCCAAATTTCTCTTTATTTTCTCCACTTTTTTTTTTTTTATTTTCTCCACTTTTTTCCAGTTATATTTTTCCTATTTTTTTCCCCCTAGTTACTTTTTCCCTCCTTTCCCCCCCCCAATAACTTTTTTTCTGACTTTTCCCCTCATTTTATTTTGCTCCCAAATTACTTTTTTTTTTTTTAAATACCCCCCCCTATTTTCTTTCCCACGACACTTCCCTCTCTATACCATGACCAGTCCCACATTTTCGGTGACAGTGTGTGTAACTAGGCAACCAGGATCTCGCCGGTTCCTGGACTTCAGTACGTCCCTGTACTCGTGTACTCTCTCTTTTTGCTACACACTCTAAAGTATTCACTCCCCCCCCCACTACAAGTGCAGACTTTTAGTGTTCTTCGCCGAATCGGGACGCAGCCGCTGTCTGTCTCTCCAACTCGCTAAATCCTCTGAATCCTCTGATCCAACATGAACTGGTTTTCTACAAGAAGCTTAGATCAGACGGATCAGACTTCATCAGAAATAAATGGATCCTGTGTGTGTGTGTGTGTGTGTGTGTGTGTGGAGCTGAAGAAACATTTGTCTCGTTATTGCACAATAACTCATTTGCATAAAACCTCAATGCAAATCTCACTTAAGTTAGTTTTTTTTATCTAACCTAGCAGTTAGTAAAATCAGGTATGTGGCGTCTTCTATCCGGCGTGTAAAAGGAGTTCCTGTTCATCCCCAACACACACACACACACACGCGCGCGCTCCGTGTGACCGAGCCGGAGCAAACACATGACCCTTTGATAGCGCTAATCAGCCTGTAAAACAAAACAAGCTAACAGGATAAAAGGAATGATTCATAATGTATTAATTAATTATTAATAATTATTAATAAATTGTTTTGCAGTATCAAAGCACTGAGAGTTTAAAAGAAACACGATGCAAAAATATATAAATATTTTTTTTAAAAATTACAGGAAAAAAAACATTTAGCTCAGTGATTAAACAACAGCTCAGTAGTTTGTGAAGAGAATGCCCGAGGTGGGCGTGGCCTAATATTCTGATGAGCGCACTTGACTGACAGACCTCTGTCCAGAAATGCCGAAGCATTTAGCGTATTAGCTGCAGCTAGCAGTATTGTGGTGTTTATATACACACAGTTATCATAAAGTTAGCACAGTCTGATTTGAGCGCTAGTTTTTTACTATTATTTTTCTTTCTTTTTTTTTTTAATTTTTAATCATTTTTTACTTTATTTTTTATTTTTTTAATAAGCGCTAGTTTTTTCCCCAGGAGTTTGGTTTTCTTTCTCTCGCTGTGCTAGTTCTCACATGCTAGCTTCATTTCTGTAGCTGGTGTTCTTTCTTTTGCAAGTGTTTTTTCTCTTTAGCACGGTTTTGCTCGCCGGTTTTCTTCTTTTTCTCTCTCTCATGCTAGGTTGTTTTCCACTCGCTAGCTTCCATTCTCTCTGCTTTGCTTCGCTTGCTAACGTTCTGTCTCTCACTAGTTTTCATTCTCTTGCTATTTGCGTTTTCATGCTAGTTTCGCTGTGCTTACTAGATTTTCCTCTTGCTAGTTTTCTTCCTCTTGCTAGTCATTTCTCTCCTTGCTTTTCTTTCTCTTGCTAGTTTTCTTCCTCTTGCTAGTCATTTCTCTCCTTGCTTTTCTTTCTCTTGCTAGTTTTCTTCCTCTTGCTAGTCATTTCTCTCCTTGCTTTTCTTTCTCTTGCTAGTTTTCTTCCTCTTGCTAGTCATTTCTCTCCTTGCTTTTCTTTCTCTTGCTAGTTTTCTTCCTCTTGCTAGTCATTTCTCTCCTTGCTTTTCTTTCTCTTGCTAGTTTTGTCTCTGTAGCACGGTTTTCTTCTACTCGCTAGATTTCTCTCTCTCTCTCTCTCTCTCT